>NW_026644643.1:0-300000 GCF_030020395.1 Manis pentadactyla
AGGAACACCAATTTCTAGACAGGAGCAGTTGGGAGCTAAGAGTGTATTGTGGAGTGACATATTTATTTGAGTGTCCAAACTTCCCTCTTTAGTTGGTTATTACCTCACATTCGTGAAGATCATAAAACCCACAGATTTCAAAGGCCCAGATTCTTATTATTTCAGCAACCCAGTTGTTGAGGTGAGAGAAAATGAGAAGGACGTTGCTCCACCACTAAATCTATGGCGGGGCCTTGCTGAAAACAAACAAAAAGAAATCACGGTGGCCAGATAGTGCTATTTTCTACTGACTGTCTCTGGGGGCTCAAACAGAATCCATTTGTTTGATTGTTTGTTTTTCAGTTTCACTCGTGTAGGGTACTTGTCCCCACACCTTCAGCTTGTAGTTTGTCTTTGTCCTTGGATCTCAAGTGAGTCTCCTGTAAGGAAGCACGTAGGTTTCTTGAGTTTTCATCCGTTCTTTTAACCCTGTGTCTTTTGTTTGCAGCACTCAGAGCCTGACCTTTTATTCTGATGATTCAGTGCTGTGCCCTTATTGCACTTAAATAATTTTTTTTGTTATCATTAATCTACAATCACGTGAAGAACATTATGTTTACTATGCTCCCCCTTATCCAAGTCCACCAGCAAAATCCTCTTAAAGTCGCTGTCCATCAGCATAGTTGGATGTTTTAAACCCCTTCAGCATGTACCCCTTCAAAGACACCGATACAGTCGCTGTCAATCATGGAGTAGTAAGATGCTATATAACCTCTACTAGTCTTCTCTGTGTTGTACAGCACTCCCCATGTACCGCGCGACCCCACGCAATATACATGGTAATCCTAATGCCCCCAATCTTTCTCCCCACACTTATCCCTCCCTTCAGAACCACCCTGTGCAGTCCTTTTCCCTTTGGCAACTTTTAGTCAACTCTCGGGTTCTGTGAGTATCCTGCTGTTTTTTTCCTTCAGTTTCTCTTTGTTGTTATACTCCACACATGAGTGATATCATTTGATATTGTCTTTCTCCGCCTGACCTATTTTTCTGAACATACTACTGTCTAGCTCCATCCACGTCATTGCAAATGGTAGGATTTGTTTTCTTCTTATGGCTGCTTACTGCACTTTGTAAACTGGATTTCATTCTTCCTTTTTGTTTGTAGTTTAGCTATGTGATTTCACCATTCATCTCCTTGTTATGAGAAACAGCTTTGTGTCAATCGATATGTATCTGTATCTATCTATCGCTCTGTCTGTCTGTATATCTATCTATCTTTCTATATATCCTTCTTTCTATCTCTCTGTCCTCTCTATTTATCTATCCATCTATCTAGCTTCCTGTCTTCTATCATGTGTATAATCTATCGATCATCTGTCATCTATCTATCTGTCTATCTATGAAACAATCTTCTTTCTGTCTGTCCATCTATCCTTATGTACAGAACAGTTAACTACATCAACTATGTCACTTCCCTACATTATGCTTTCAAAAACATTGCAAGGTCACTAGGCCGTAGGGAGAGCACTGGGTTTACTGAGACAATTGCAGATCGAATCAGCCGCGTGTGCTTACAAAACCAGTAAATGGTGGTGCAGGGACTTGAACCCGTATCTCTGTCCTCTGTCCTCTTAAACCTCCTTCTCGCTTGCTAACTGTATTTAGCCACATTCATTGACTAAGTCCTCACTGAAGACCCCAATTATACTTCCTCTGGGCCTGTTGTAGACAGAAAAGTATACTTGGTGCTTTACTCACCACCATGTTTGAGGGACATTGGCATGTTCACCACTGATAGGAGGAGGGACAAATAAAAAGGAACACCTATTTCTAGACAGGAGCATTTGGGAGCAAAGTGTGTGTTGTGGAGAGACGTGTTTGGTTGAGTGTCCCAACTTCCCTCTTTATGTGGTTATTACTTCTTTACAATCGTGGATATCATAAAACCCAGTGATTTCAAAAGCCCAGACGCATAGTATTACAGCAATTCATTTGTTGATGTGAGAAAAATGAGAAGGACATTGCAGTACCACTAAATCTATACCTGGGCACTGCTGATACCAAACAAAAGGAATTCACGGTGGCTAGGTAGGACTATTTTCTAGTGACTGTCTCTGGGGTCTCAAACAGAATCCATTTGTTTCTTTGTTTCAAAGATTCACTTGTATAGGGTACCTGTCCCCGCCCCTTCAGCTTGTAGTTTGTCTGTGTCCTTGGATCACAAGTGAGTCTCCAGTAAGGGAGCACTTAGGTGATCTTGAGTTTTCATCAGTTCTTCTAACCCTGTGTTATTTGATTGGAGCAGTGAAAGCCTGTACTTTTATTCTGATATTTGAGAGCTGTGCTCTTACTGCACTTTGAAATTTTTTTTGTTCTCATTAATATACAATCACATGCAGAACAATATGTTAACTAGTCTAACCCCTTCACCAAGTCTTCGCCAAATCCCAGTTTCAGTCTCTGGCCGTCAGCGTGTCGTAAGATGCTCTATAATCACTACTTGTCTTGTCTGTGCTGTATAGCCCTCCCAATGACCCTTCACACTACACATTATTCATGCTAATCTTAATGCCCCCATTCTTTTTCCCCGCCCTTATCAATCCCTTCCCACAAACACTACCCAGTCCCTTTCTCTTTGGTAACTCTTAGTCCACTCTCGGGTACTGTGTATATGCTGCTGTTTCTTCCTTCAGTTTTTCTTTGTTATCGTACTCCACACATGAGTTAAATCATTTGGTACATGTATTTCTCCGACTGACCTATTTGACTGAGCATAATACCCTCTAGCTCCATCCAAGTTATTGCCAATGATAGGATTTGTTTTCTTCTTATGGCTGCTTACTGCACTTTTTAAACTGGATTTTATTCTTCTTTTTCGTTTGTAGTTTGCTATGTGCTTCAACCTTTGCTCTCATATTTATGAGCAATAGCTTTGTGTTAATCGATATGAACCTATATCTTTCTATCTGTCTATCAATCAATCAATCAATCAATCAATCATCTTTCTGTCTGCCCATCTGTCCTTGTGTACCGAACAGGTAACCACATATCCTATGTCACTTTCCTACATTATGCTTCCAAAAATCCTGCAAGGTAACTAGGCTGTAGGGAGAGCACTGGGTTCACCGAGACACTTGCAGTTCGTGTCGGCTGAGTGTACCTACAAAACCAGGAAATGGTTGTGCAGGGACTTGAACCCGTGTCTCTATCCTCTGTCCTCTTTCATCTCCTTCTCACTTCCTGTCTGTATATAGCCACATTCATTCACTAAGTGCTCCCTGAAGACCACAAGTATCCTTCCTCTAGGCCTGTGGACGACAGAAACGTAAAATTGTTGCTTTGCTCACCACCATGTTTGAAGGACATCTATGTGAACACCACTGATAGGATGGAGGGTCAAATAAAAAGGAACACCAATTTCTAGACAGGAGCAGTTGGGAGCTAAGAGTGTATTGTGGAGTGACATATTTATTTGAGTGTCCAAACTTCCCTCTTTAGTTGGTTATTACCTCACATTCGTGAAGATCATAAAACCCACAGATTTCAAAGGCCCAGATTCTTATTATTTCAGCAACCCAGTTGTTGAGGTGAGAGAAAATGAGAAGGACGTTGCTCCACCACTAAATCTATGGCGGGGCCTTGCTGAAAACAAACAAAAAGAAATCACGGTGGCCAGATAGTGCTATTTTCTACTGACTGTCTCTGGGGGCTCAAACAGAATCCATTTGTTTGATTGTTTGTTTTTCAGTTTCACTCGTGTAGGGTACTTGTCCCCACACCTTCAGCTTGTAGTTTGTCTTTGTCCTTGGATCTCAAGTGAGTCTCCTGTAAGGAAGCACGTAGGTTTCTTGAGTTTTCATCCGTTCTTTTAACCCTGTGTCTTTTGTTTGCAGCACTCAGAGCCTGACCTTTTATTCTGATGATTCAGTGCTGTGCCCTTATTGCACTTAAATAATTTTTTTTGTTATCATTAATCTACAATCACGTGAAGAACATTATGTTTACTATGCTCCCCCTTATCCAAGTCCACCAGCAAAATCCTCTTAAAGTCGCTGTCCATCAGCATAGTTGGATGTTTTAAACCCCTTCAGCATGTACCCCTTCAAAGACACCGATACAGTCGCTGTCAATCATGGAGTAGTAAGATGCTATATAACCTCTACTAGTCTTCTCTGTGTTGTACAGCACTCCCCATGTACCGCGCGACCCACGCAATATACATGGTAATCCTAATGCCCCCAATCTTTCTCCCCACACTTATCCCTCCCTTCAGAACCACCCTGTGCAGTCCTTTTCCCTTTGGCAACTTTTAGTCAACTCTCGGGTTCTGTGAGTATCCTGCTGTTTTTTTCCTTCAGTTTCTCTTTGTTGTTATACTCCACACATGAGTGATATCATTTGATATTGTCTTTCTCCGCCTGACCTATTTTTCTGAACATACTACTGTCTAGCTCCATCCACGTCATTGCAAATGGTAGGATTTGTTTTCTTCTTATGGCTGCTTACTGCACTTTGTAAACTGGATTTCATTCTTCCTTTTTGTTTGTAGTTTAGCTATGTGATTTCACCATTCATCTCCTTGTTATGAGAAACAGCTTTGTGTCAATCGATATGTATCTGTATCTATCTATCGCTCTGTCTGTCTGTATATCTATCTATCTTTCTATATATCCTTCTTTCTATCTCTCTGTCCTCTCTATTTATCTATCCATCTATCTAGCTTCCTGTCTTCTATCATGTGTATAATCTATCGATCATCTGTCATCTATCTATCTGTCTATCTATGAAACAATCTTCTTTCTGTCTGTCCATCTATCCTTATGTACAGAACAGTTAACTACATCAACTATGTCACTTCCCTACATTATGCTTTCAAAAACATTGCAAGGTCACTAGGCCGTAGGGAGAGCACTGGGTTTACTGAGACAATTGCAGATCGAATCAGCCGCGTGTGCTTACAAAACCAGTAAATGGTGGTGCAGGGACTTGAACCCGTATCTCTGTCCTCTGTCCTCTTAAACCTCCTTCTCGCTTGCTAACTGTATTTAGCCACATTCATTGACTAAGTCCTCACTGAAGACCCCAATTATACTTCCTCTGGGCCTGTTGTAGACAGAAAAGTATACTTGGTGCTTTACTCACCACCATGTTTGAGGGACATTGGCATGTTCACCACTGATAGGAGGAGGGACAAATAAAAAGGAACACCTATTTCTAGACAGGAGCATTTGGGAGCAAAGTGTGTGTTGTGGAGAGACGTGTTTGGTTGAGTGTCCCAACTTCCCTCTTTATGTGGTTATTACTTCTTTACAATCGTGGATATCATAAAACCCAGTGATTTCAAAAGCCCAGACGCATAGTATTACAGCAATTCATTTGTTGATGTGAGAAAAATGAGAAGGACATTGCAGTACCACTAAATCTATACCTGGGCACTGCTGATACCAAACAAAAGGAATTCACGGTGGCTAGGTAGGACTATTTTCTAGTGACTGTCTCTGGGGTCTCAAACAGAATCCATTTGTTTCTTTGTTTCAAAGATTCACTTGTATAGGGTACCTGTCCCCGCCCCTTCAGCTTGTAGTTTGTCTGTGTCCTTGGATCACAAGTGAGTCTCCAGTAAGGGAGCACTTAGGTGATCTTGAGTTTTCATCAGTTCTTCTAACCCTGTGTTATTTGATTGGAGCAGTGAAAGCCTGTACTTTTATTCTGATATTTGAGAGCTGTGCTCTTACTGCACTTTGAAATTTTTTTTGTTCTCATTAATATACAATCACATGCAGAACAATATGTTAACTAGTCTAACCCCTTCACCAAGTCTTCGCCAAATCCCAGTTTCAGTCTCTGGCCGTCAGCGTGTCGTAAGATGCTCTATAATCACTACTTGTCTTGTCTGTGCTGTATAGCCCTCCCAATGACCCTTCACACTACACATTATTCATGCTAATCTTAATGCCCCCATTCTTTTTCCCCGCCCTTATCAATCCCTTCCCACAAACACTACCCAGTCCCTTTCTCTTTGGTAACTCTTAGTCCACTCTCGGGTACTGTGTATATGCTGCTGTTTCTTCCTTCAGTTTTTCTTTGTTATCGTACTCCACACATGAGTTAAATCATTTGGTACATGTATTTCTCCGACTGACCTATTTGACTGAGCATAATACCCTCTAGCTCCATCCAAGTTATTGCCAATGATAGGATTTGTTTTCTTCTTATGGCTGCTTACTGCACTTTTTAAACTGGATTTTATTCTTCTTTTTCGTTTGTAGTTTGCTATGTGCTTCAACCTTTGCTCTCATATTTATGAGCAATAGCTTTGTGTTAATCGATATGAACCTATATCTTTCTATCTGTCTATCAATCAATCAATCAATCAATCAATCATCTTTCTGTCTGCCCATCTGTCCTTGTGTACCGAACAGGTAACCACATATCCTATGTCACTTTCCTACATTATGCTTCCAAAAATCCTGCAAGGTAACTAGGCTGTAGGGAGAGCACTGGGTTCACCGAGACACTTGCAGTTCGTGTCGGCTGAGTGTACCTACAAAACCAGGAAATGGTTGTGCAGGGACTTGAACCCGTGTCTCTATCCTCTGTCCTCTTTCATCTCCTTCTCACTTCCTGTCTGTATATAGCCACATTCATTCACTAAGTGCTCCCTGAAGACCACAAGTATCCTTCCTCTAGGCCTGTGGACGACAGAAACGTAAAATTGTTGCTTTGCTCACCACCATGTTTGAAGGACATCTATGTGAACACCACTGATAGGATGGAGGGTCAAATAAAAAGGAACACCAATTTCTAGACAGGAGCAGTTGGGAGCTAAGAGTGTATTGTGGAGTGACATATTTATTTGAGTGTCCAAACTTCCCTCTTTAGTTGGTTATTACCTCACATTCGTGAAGATCATAAAACCCACAGATTTCAAAGGCCCAGATTCTTATTATTTCAGCAACCCAGTTGTTGAGGTGAGAGAAAATGAGAAGGACGTTGCTCCACCACTAAATCTATGGCGGGGCCTTGCTGAAAACAAACAAAAAGAAATCACGGTGGCCAGATAGTGCTATTTTCTACTGACTGTCTCTGGGGGCTCAAACAGAATCCATTTGTTTGATTGTTTGTTTTTCAGTTTCACTCGTGTAGGGTACTTGTCCCCACACCTTCAGCTTGTAGTTTGTCTTTGTCCTTGGATCTCAAGTGAGTCTCCTGTAAGGAAGCACGTAGGTTTCTTGAGTTTTCATCCGTTCTTTTAACCCTGTGTCTTTTGTTTGCAGCACTCAGAGCCTGACCTTTTATTCTGATGATTCAGTGCTGTGCCCTTATTGCACTTAAATAATTTTTTTTGTTATCATTAATCTACAATCACGTGAAGAACATTATGTTTACTATGCTCCCCCTTATCCAAGTCCACCAGCAAAATCCTCTTAAAGTCGCTGTCCATCAGCATAGTTGGATGTTTTAAACCCCTTCAGCATGTACCCCTTCAAAGACACCGATACAGTCGCTGTCAATCATGGAGTAGTAAGATGCTATATAACCTCTACTAGTCTTCTCTGTGTTGTACAGCACTCCCCATGTACCGCGCGACCCCACGCAATATACATGGTAATCCTAATGCCCCCAATCTTTCTCCCCACACTTATCCCTCCCTTCAGAACCACCCTGTGCAGTCCTTTTCCCTTTGGCAACTTTTAGTCAACTCTCGGGTTCTGTGAGTATCCTGCTGTTTTTTTCCTTCAGTTTCTCTTTGTTGTTATACTCCACACATGAGTGATATCATTTGATATTGTCTTTCTCCGCCTGACCTATTTTTCTGAACATACTACTGTCTAGCTCCATCCACGTCATTGCAAATGGTAGGATTTGTTTTCTTCTTATGGCTGCTTACTGCACTTTGTAAACTGGATTTCATTCTTCCTTTTTGTTTGTAGTTTAGCTATGTGATTTCACCATTCATCTCCTTGTTATGAGAAACAGCTTTGTGTCAATCGATATGTATCTGTATCTATCTATCGCTCTGTCTGTCTGTATATCTATCTATCTTTCTATATATCCTTCTTTCTATCTCTCTGTCCTCTCTATTTATCTATCCATCTATCTAGCTTCCTGTCTTCTATCATGTGTATAATCTATCGATCATCTGTCATCTATCTATCTGTCTATCTATGAAACAATCTTCTTTCTGTCTGTCCATCTATCCTTATGTACAGAACAGTTAACTACATCAACTATGTCACTTCCCTACATTATGCTTTCAAAAACATTGCAAGGTCACTAGGCCGTAGGGAGAGCACTGGGTTTACTGAGACAATTGCAGATCGAATCAGCCGCGTGTGCTTACAAAACCAGTAAATGGTGGTGCAGGGACTTGAACCCGTATCTCTGTCCTCTGTCCTCTTAAACCTCCTTCTCGCTTGCTAACTGTATTTAGCCACATTCATTGACTAAGTCCTCACTGAAGACCCCAATTATACTTCCTCTGGGCCTGTTGTAGACAGAAAAGTATACTTGGTGCTTTACTCACCACCATGTTTGAGGGACATTGGCATGTTCACCACTGATAGGAGGAGGGACAAATAAAAAGGAACACCTATTTCTAGACAGGAGCATTTGGGAGCAAAGTGTGTGTTGTGGAGAGACGTGTTTGGTTGAGTGTCCCAACTTCCCTCTTTATGTGGTTATTACTTCTTTACAATCGTGGATATCATAAAACCCAGTGATTTCAAAAGCCCAGACGCATAGTATTACAGCAATTCATTTGTTGATGTGAGAAAAATGAGAAGGACATTGCAGTACCACTAAATCTATACCTGGGCACTGCTGATACCAAACAAAAGGAATTCACGGTGGCTAGGTAGGACTATTTTCTAGTGACTGTCTCTGGGGTCTCAAACAGAATCCATTTGTTTCTTTGTTTCAAAGATTCACTTGTATAGGGTACCTGTCCCCGCCCCTTCAGCTTGTAGTTTGTCTGTGTCCTTGGATCACAAGTGAGTCTCCAGTAAGGGAGCACTTAGGTGATCTTGAGTTTTCATCAGTTCTTCTAACCCTGTGTTATTTGATTGGAGCAGTGAAAGCCTGTACTTTTATTCTGATATTTGAGAGCTGTGCTCTTACTGCACTTTGAAATTTTTTTTGTTCTCATTAATATACAATCACATGCAGAACAATATGTTAACTAGTCTAACCCCTTCACCAAGTCTTCGCCAAATCCCAGTTTCAGTCTCTGGCCGTCAGCGTGTCGTAAGATGCTCTATAATCACTACTTGTCTTGTCTGTGCTGTATAGCCCTCCCAATGACCCTTCACACTACACATTATTCATGCTAATCTTAATGCCCCCATTCTTTTTCCCCGCCCTTATCAATCCCTTCCCACAAACACTACCCAGTCCCTTTCTCTTTGGTAACTCTTAGTCCACTCTCGGGTACTGTGTATATGCTGCTGTTTCTTCCTTCAGTTTTTCTTTGTTATCGTACTCCACACATGAGTTAAATCATTTGGTACATGTATTTCTCCGACTGACCTATTTGACTGAGCATAATACCCTCTAGCTCCATCCAAGTTATTGCCAATGATAGGATTTGTTTTCTTCTTATGGCTGCTTACTGCACTTTTTAAACTGGATTTTATTCTTCTTTTTCGTTTGTAGTTTGCTATGTGCTTCAACCTTTGCTCTCATATTTATGAGCAATAGCTTTGTGTTAATCGATATGAACCTATATCTTTCTATCTGTCTATCAATCAATCAATCAATCAATCAATCATCTTTCTGTCTGCCCATCTGTCCTTGTGTACCGAACAGGTAACCACATATCCTATGTCACTTTCCTACATTATGCTTCCAAAAATCCTGCAAGGTAACTAGGCTGTAGGGAGAGCACTGGGTTCACCGAGACACTTGCAGTTCGTGTCGGCTGAGTGTACCTACAAAACCAGGAAATGGTTGTGCAGGGACTTGAACCCGTGTCTCTATCCTCTGTCCTCTTTCATCTCCTTCTCACTTCCTGTCTGTATATAGCCACATTCATTCACTAAGTGCTCCCTGAAGACCACAAGTATCCTTCCTCTAGGCCTGTGGACGACAGAAACGTAAAATTGTTGCTTTGCTCACCACCATGTTTGAAGGACATCTATGTGAACACCACTGATAGGATGGAGGGTCAAATAAAAAGGAACACCAATTTCTAGACAGGAGCAGTTGGGAGCTAAGAGTGTATTGTGGAGTGACATATTTATTTGAGTGTCCAAACTTCCCTCTTTAGTTGGTTATTACCTCACATTCGTGAAGATCATAAAACCCACAGATTTCAAAGGCCCAGATTCTTATTATTTCAGCAACCCAGTTGTTGAGGTGAGAGAAAATGAGAAGGACGTTGCTCCACCACTAAATCTATGGCGGGGCCTTGCTGAAAACAAACAAAAAGAAATCACGGTGGCCAGATAGTGCTATTTTCTACTGACTGTCTCTGGGGGCTCAAACAGAATCCATTTGTTTGATTGTTTGTTTTTCAGTTTCACTCGTGTAGGGTACTTGTCCCCACACCTTCAGCTTGTAGTTTGTCTTTGTCCTTGGATCTCAAGTGAGTCTCCTGTAAGGAAGCACGTAGGTTTCTTGAGTTTTCATCCGTTCTTTTAACCCTGTGTCTTTTGTTTGCAGCACTCAGAGCCTGACCTTTTATTCTGATGATTCAGTGCTGTGCCCTTATTGCACTTAAATAATTTTTTTTGTTATCATTAATCTACAATCACGTGAAGAACATTATGTTTACTATGCTCCCCCTTATCCAAGTCCACCAGCAAAATCCTCTTAAAGTCGCTGTCCATCAGCATAGTTGGATGTTTTAAACCCCTTCAGCATGTACCCCTTCAAAGACACCGATACAGTCGCTGTCAATCATGGAGTAGTAAGATGCTATATAACCTCTACTAGTCTTCTCTGTGTTGTACAGCACTCCCCATGTACCGCGCGACCCCACGCAATATACATGGTAATCCTAATGCCCCCAATCTTTCTCCCCACACTTATCCCTCCCTTCAGAACCACCCTGTGCAGTCCTTTTCCCTTTGGCAACTTTTAGTCAACTCTCGGGTTCTGTGAGTATCCTGCTGTTTTTTTCCTTCAGTTTCTCTTTGTTGTTATACTCCACACATGAGTGATATCATTTGATATTGTCTTTCTCCGCCTGACCTATTTTTCTGAACATACTACTGTCTAGCTCCATCCACGTCATTGCAAATGGTAGGATTTGTTTTCTTCTTATGGCTGCTTACTGCACTTTGTAAACTGGATTTCATTCTTCCTTTTTGTTTGTAGTTTAGCTATGTGATTTCACCATTCATCTCCTTGTTATGAGAAACAGCTTTGTGTCAATCGATATGTATCTGTATCTATCTATCGCTCTGTCTGTCTGTATATCTATCTATCTTTCTATATATCCTTCTTTCTATCTCTCTGTCCTCTCTATTTATCTATCCATCTATCTAGCTTCCTGTCTTCTATCATGTGTATAATCTATCGATCATCTGTCATCTATCTATCTGTCTATCTATGAAACAATCTTCTTTCTGTCTGTCCATCTATCCTTATGTACAGAACAGTTAACTACATCAACTATGTCACTTCCCTACATTATGCTTTCAAAAACATTGCAAGGTCACTAGGCCGTAGGGAGAGCACTGGGTTTACTGAGACAATTGCAGATCGAATCAGCCGCGTGTGCTTACAAAACCAGTAAATGGTGGTGCAGGGACTTGAACCCGTATCTCTGTCCTCTGTCCTCTTAAACCTCCTTCTCGCTTGCTAACTGTATTTAGCCACATTCATTGACTAAGTCCTCACTGAAGACCCCAATTATACTTCCTCTGGGCCTGTTGTAGACAGAAAAGTATACTTGGTGCTTTACTCACCACCATGTTTGAGGGACATTGGCATGTTCACCACTGATAGGAGGAGGGACAAATAAAAAGGAACACCTATTTCTAGACAGGAGCATTTGGGAGCAAAGTGTGTGTTGTGGAGAGACGTGTTTGGTTGAGTGTCCCAACTTCCCTCTTTATGTGGTTATTACTTCTTTACAATCGTGGATATCATAAAACCCAGTGATTTCAAAAGCCCAGACGCATAGTATTACAGCAATTCATTTGTTGATGTGAGAAAAATGAGAAGGACATTGCAGTACCACTAAATCTATACCTGGGCACTGCTGATACCAAACAAAAGGAATTCACGGTGGCTAGGTAGGACTATTTTCTAGTGACTGTCTCTGGGGTCTCAAACAGAATCCATTTGTTTCTTTGTTTCAAAGATTCACTTGTATAGGGTACCTGTCCCCGCCCCTTCAGCTTGTAGTTTGTCTGTGTCCTTGGATCACAAGTGAGTCTCCAGTAAGGGAGCACTTAGGTGATCTTGAGTTTTCATCAGTTCTTCTAACCCTGTGTTATTTGATTGGAGCAGTGAAAGCCTGTACTTTTATTCTGATATTTGAGAGCTGTGCTCTTACTGCACTTTGAAATTTTTTTTGTTCTCATTAATATACAATCACATGCAGAACAATATGTTAACTAGTCTAACCCCTTCACCAAGTCTTCGCCAAATCCCAGTTTCAGTCTCTGGCCGTCAGCGTGTCGTAAGATGCTCTATAATCACTACTTGTCTTGTCTGTGCTGTATAGCCCTCCCAATGACCCTTCACACTACACATTATTCATGCTAATCTTAATGCCCCCATTCTTTTTCCCCGCCCTTATCAATCCCTTCCCACAAACACTACCCAGTCCCTTTCTCTTTGGTAACTCTTAGTCCACTCTCGGGTACTGTGTATATGCTGCTGTTTCTTCCTTCAGTTTTTCTTTGTTATCGTACTCCACACATGAGTTAAATCATTTGGTACATGTATTTCTCCGACTGACCTATTTGACTGAGCATAATACCCTCTAGCTCCATCCAAGTTATTGCCAATGATAGGATTTGTTTTCTTCTTATGGCTGCTTACTGCACTTTTTAAACTGGATTTTATTCTTCTTTTTCGTTTGTAGTTTGCTATGTGCTTCAACCTTTGCTCTCATATTTATGAGCAATAGCTTTGTGTTAATCGATATGAACCTATATCTTTCTATCTGTCTATCAATCAATCAATCAATCAATCAATCATCTTTCTGTCTGCCCATCTGTCCTTGTGTACCGAACAGGTAACCACATATCCTATGTCACTTTCCTACATTATGCTTCCAAAAATCCTGCAAGGTAACTAGGCTGTAGGGAGAGCACTGGGTTCACCGAGACACTTGCAGTTCGTGTCGGCTGAGTGTACCTACAAAACCAGGAAATGGTTGTGCAGGGACTTGAACCCGTGTCTCTATCCTCTGTCCTCTTTCATCTCCTTCTCACTTCCTGTCTGTATATAGCCACATTCATTCACTAAGTGCTCCCTGAAGACCACAAGTATCCTTCCTCTAGGCCTGTGGACGACAGAAACGTAAAATTGTTGCTTTGCTCACCACCATGTTTGAAGGACATCTATGTGAACACCACTGATAGGATGGAGGGTCAAATAAAAAGGAACACCAATTTCTAGACAGGAGCAGTTGGGAGCTAAGAGTGTATTGTGGAGTGACATATTTATTTGAGTGTCCAAACTTCCCTCTTTAGTTGGTTATTACCTCACATTCGTGAAGATCATAAAACCCACAGATTTCAAAGGCCCAGATTCTTATTATTTCAGCAACCCAGTTGTTGAGGTGAGAGAAAATGAGAAGGACGTTGCTCCACCACTAAATCTATGGCGGGGCCTTGCTGAAAACAAACAAAAAGAAATCACGGTGGCCAGATAGTGCTATTTTCTACTGACTGTCTCTGGGGGCTCAAACAGAATCCATTTGTTTGATTGTTTGTTTTTCAGTTTCACTCGTGTAGGGTACTTGTCCCCACACCTTCAGCTTGTAGTTTGTCTTTGTCCTTGGATCTCAAGTGAGTCTCCTGTAAGGAAGCACGTAGGTTTCTTGAGTTTTCATCCGTTCTTTTAACCCTGTGTCTTTTGTTTGCAGCACTCAGAGCCTGACCTTTTATTCTGATGATTCAGTGCTGTGCCCTTATTGCACTTAAATAATTTTTTTTGTTATCATTAATCTACAATCACGTGAAGAACATTATGTTTACTATGCTCCCCCTTATCCAAGTCCACCAGCAAAATCCTCTTAAAGTCGCTGTCCATCAGCATAGTTGGATGTTTTAAACCCCTTCAGCATGTACCCCTTCAAAGACACCGATACAGTCGCTGTCAATCATGGAGTAGTAAGATGCTATATAACCTCTACTAGTCTTCTCTGTGTTGTACAGCACTCCCCATGTACCGCGCGACCCCACGCAATATACATGGTAATCCTAATGCCCCCAATCTTTCTCCCCACACTTATCCCTCCCTTCAGAACCACCCTGTGCAGTCCTTTTCCCTTTGGCAACTTTTAGTCAACTCTCGGGTTCTGTGAGTATCCTGCTGTTTTTTTCCTTCAGTTTCTCTTTGTTGTTATACTCCACACATGAGTGATATCATTTGATATTGTCTTTCTCCGCCTGACCTATTTTTCTGAACATACTACTGTCTAGCTCCATCCACGTCATTGCAAATGGTAGGATTTGTTTTCTTCTTATGGCTGCTTACTGCACTTTGTAAACTGGATTTCATTCTTCCTTTTTGTTTGTAGTTTAGCTATGTGATTTCACCATTCATCTCCTTGTTATGAGAAACAGCTTTGTGTCAATCGATATGTATCTGTATCTATCTATCGCTCTGTCTGTCTGTATATCTATCTATCTTTCTATATATCCTTCTTTCTATCTCTCTGTCCTCTCTATTTATCTATCCATCTATCTAGCTTCCTGTCTTCTATCATGTGTATAATCTATCGATCATCTGTCATCTATCTATCTGTCTATCTATGAAACAATCTTCTTTCTGTCTGTCCATCTATCCTTATGTACAGAACAGTTAACTACATCAACTATGTCACTTCCCTACATTATGCTTTCAAAAACATTGCAAGGTCACTAGGCCGTAGGGAGAGCACTGGGTTTACTGAGACAATTGCAGATCGAATCAGCCGTGTGTGCTTACAAAACCAGTAAATGGTGGTGCAGGGACTTGAACCCGTACCTCTGTCCTCTGTCCTCTTAAACCTCCTTCTCGCTTGCTAACTGTATTTAGCCACATTCATTGACTAAGTCCTCACTGAAGACCCCAATTATACTTCCTCTGGGCCTGTTGTAGACAGAAAAGTATACTTGGTGCTTTACTCACCACCATGTTTGAGGGACATTGGCATGTTCACCACTGATAGGAGGAGGGACAAATAAAAAGGAACACCTATTTCTAGACAGGAGCATTTGGGAGCAAAGTGTGTGTTGTGGAGAGACGTGTTTGGTTGAGTGTCCCAACTTCCCTCTTTATGTGGTTATTACTTCTTTACAATCGTGGATATCATAAAACCCAGTGATTTCAAAAGCCCAGACGCATAGTATTACAGCAATTCATTTGTTGATGTGAGAAAAATGAGAAGGACATTGCAGTACCACTAAATCTATACCTGGGCACTGCTGATACCAAACAAAAGGAATTCACGGTGGCTAGGTAGGACTATTTTCTAGTGACTGTCTCTGGGGTCTCAAACAGAATCCATTTGTTTCTTTGTTTCAAAGATTCACTTGTATAGGGTACCTGTCCCCGCCCCTTCAGCTTGTAGTTTGTCTGTGTCCTTGGATCACAAGTGAGTCTCCAGTAAGGGAGCACTTAGGTGATCTTGAGTTTTCATCAGTTCTTCTAACCCTGTGTTATTTGATTGGAGCAGTGAAAGCCTGTACTTTTATTCTGATATTTGAGAGCTGTGCTCTTACTGCACTTTGAAATTTTTTTTGTTCTCATTAATATACAATCACATGCAGAACAATATGTTAACTAGTCTAACCCCTTCACCAAGTCTTCGCCAAATCCCAGTTTCAGTCTCTGGCCGTCAGCGTGTCGTAAGATGCTCTATAATCACTACTTGTCTTGTCTGTGCTGTATAGCCCTCCCAATGACCCTTCACACTACACATTATTCATGCTAATCTTAATGCCCCCATTCTTTTTCCCCGCCCTTATCAATCCCTTCCCACAAACACTACCCAGTCCCTTTCTCTTTGGTAACTCTTAGTCCACTCTCGGGTACTGTGTATATGCTGCTGTTTCTTCCTTCAGTTTTTCTTTGTTATCGTACTCCACACATGAGTTAAATCATTTGGTACATGTATTTCTCCGACTGACCTATTTGACTGAGCATAATACCCTCTAGCTCCATCCAAGTTATTGCCAATGATAGGATTTGTTTTCTTCTTATGGCTGCTTACTGCACTTTTTAAACTGGATTTTATTCTTCTTTTTCGTTTGTAGTTTGCTATGTGCTTCAACCTTTGCTCTCATATTTATGAGCAATAGCTTTGTGTTAATCGATATGAACCTATATCTTTCTATCTGTCTATCAATCAATCAATCAATCAATCAATCATCTTTCTGTCTGCCCATCTGTCCTTGTGTACCGAACAGGTAACCACATATCCTATGTCACTTTCCTACATTATGCTTCCAAAAATCCTGCAAGGTAACTAGGCTGTAGGGAGAGCACTGGGTTCACCGAGACACTTGCAGTTCGTGTCGGCTGAGTGTACCTACAAAACCAGGAAATGGTTGTGCAGGGACTTGAACCCGTGTCTCTATCCTCTGTCCTCTTTCATCTCCTTCTCACTTCCTGTCTGTATATAGCCACATTCATTCACTAAGTGCTCCCTGAAGACCACAAGTATCCTTCCTCTAGGCCTGTGGACGACAGAAACGTAAAATTGTTGCTTTGCTCACCACCATGTTTGAAGGACATCTATGTGAACACCACTGATAGGATGGAGGGTCAAATAAAAAGGAACACCAATTTCTAGACAGGAGCAGTTGGGAGCTAAGAGTGTATTGTGGAGTGACATATTTATTTGAGTGTCCAAACTTCCCTCTTTAGTTGGTTATTACCTCACATTCGTGAAGATCATAAAACCCACAGATTTCAAAGGCCCAGATTCTTATTATTTCAGCAACCCAGTTGTTGAGGTGAGAGAAAATGAGAAGGACGTTGCTCCACCACTAAATCTATGGCGGGGCCTTGCTGAAAACAAACAAAAAGAAATCACGGTGGCCAGATAGTGCTATTTTCTACTGACTGTCTCTGGGGGCTCAAACAGAATCCATTTGTTTGATTGTTTGTTTTTCAGTTTCACTCGTGTAGGGTACTTGTCCCCACACCTTCAGCTTGTAGTTTGTCTTTGTCCTTGGATCTCAAGTGAGTCTCCTGTAAGGAAGCACGTAGGTTTCTTGAGTTTTCATCCGTTCTTTTAACCCTGTGTCTTTTGTTTGCAGCACTCAGAGCCTGACCTTTTATTCTGATGATTCAGTGCTGTGCCCTTATTGCACTTAAATAATTTTTTTTGTTATCATTAATCTACAATCACGTGAAGAACATTATGTTTACTATGCTCCCCCTTATCCAAGTCCACCAGCAAAATCCTCTTAAAGTCGCTGTCCATCAGCATAGTTGGATGTTTTAAACCCCTTCAGCATGTACCCCTTCAAAGACACCGATACAGTCGCTGTCAATCATGGAGTAGTAAGATGCTATATAACCTCTACTAGTCTTCTCTGTGTTGTACAGCACTCCCCATGTACCGCGCGACCCCACGCAATATACATGGTAATCCTAATGCCCCCAATCTTTCTCCCCACACTTATCCCTCCCTTCAGAACCACCCTGTGCAGTCCTTTTCCCTTTGGCAACTTTTAGTCAACTCTCGGGTTCTGTGAGTATCCTGCTGTTTTTTTCCTTCAGTTTCTCTTTGTTGTTATACTCCACACATGAGTGATATCATTTGATATTGTCTTTCTCCGCCTGACCTATTTTTCTGAACATACTACTGTCTAGCTCCATCCACGTCATTGCAAATGGTAGGATTTGTTTTCTTCTTATGGCTGCTTACTGCACTTTGTAAACTGGATTTCATTCTTCCTTTTTGTTTGTAGTTTAGCTATGTGATTTCACCATTCATCTCCTTGTTATGAGAAACAGCTTTGTGTCAATCGATATGTATCTGTATCTATCTATCGCTCTGTCTGTCTGTATATCTATCTATCTTTCTATATATCCTTCTTTCTATCTCTCTGTCCTCTCTATTTATCTATCCATCTATCTAGCTTCCTGTCTTCTATCATGTGTATAATCTATCGATCATCTGTCATCTATCTATCTGTCTATCTATGAAACAATCTTCTTTCTGTCTGTCCATCTATCCTTATGTACAGAACAGTTAACTACATCAACTATGTCACTTCCCTACATTATGCTTTCAAAAACATTGCAAGGTCACTAGGCCGTAGGGAGAGCACTGGGTTTACTGAGACAATTGCAGATCGAATCAGCCGCGTGTGCTTACAAAACCAGTAAATGGTGGTGCAGGGACTTGAACCCGTACCTCTGTCCTCTGTCCTCTTAAACCTCCTTCTCGCTTGCTAACTGTATTTAGCCACATTCATTGACTAAGTCCTCACTGAAGACCCCAATTATACTTCCTCTGGGCCTGTTGTAGACAGAAAAGTATACTTGGTGCTTTACTCACCACCATGTTTGAGGGACATTGGCATGTTCACCACTGATAGGAGGAGGGACAAATAAAAAGGAACACCTATTTCTAGACAGGAGCATTTGGGAGCAAAGTGTGTGTTGTGGAGAGACGTGTTTGGTTGAGTGTCCCAACTTCCCTCTTTATGTGGTTATTACTTCTTTACAATCGTGGATATCATAAAACCCAGTGATTTCAAAAGCCCAGACGCATAGTATTACAGCAATTCATTTGTTGATGTGAGAAAAATGAGAAGGACATTGCAGTACCACTAAATCTATACCTGGGCACTGCTGATACCAAACAAAAGGAATTCACGGTGGCTAGGTAGGACTATTTTCTAGTGACTGTCTCTGGGGTCTCAAACAGAATCCATTTGTTTCTTTGTTTCAAAGATTCACTTGTATAGGGTACCTGTCCCCGCCCCTTCAGCTTGTAGTTTGTCTGTGTCCTTGGATCACAAGTGAGTCTCCAGTAAGGGAGCACTTAGGTGATCTTGAGTTTTCATCAGTTCTTCTAACCCTGTGTTATTTGATTGGAGCAGTGAAAGCCTGTACTTTTATTCTGATATTTGAGAGCTGTGCTCTTACTGCACTTTGAAATTTTTTTTGTTCTCATTAATATACAATCACATGCAGAACAATATGTTAACTAGTCTAACCCCTTCACCAAGTCTTCGCCAAATCCCAGTTTCAGTCTCTGGCCGTCAGCGTGTCGTAAGATGCTCTATAATCACTACTTGTCTTGTCTGTGCTGTATAGCCCTCCCAATGACCCTTCACACTACACATTATTCATGCTAATCTTAATGCCCCCATTCTTTTTCCCCGCCCTTATCAATCCCTTCCCACAAACACTACCCAGTCCCTTTCTCTTTGGTAACTCTTAGTCCACTCTCGGGTACTGTGTATATGCTGCTGTTTCTTCCTTCAGTTTTTCTTTGTTATTGTACTCCACACATGAGTTAAATCATTTGGTACATGTATTTCTCCGACTGACCTATTTGACTGAGCATAATACCCTCTAGCTCCATCCAAGTTATTGCCAATGATAGGATTTGTTTTCTTCTTATGGCTGCTTACTGCACTTTTTAAACTGGATTTTATTCTTCTTTTTCGTTTGTAGTTTGCTATGTGCTTCAACCTTTGCTCTCATATTTATGAGCAATAGCTTTGTGTTAATCGATATGAACCTATATCTTTCTATCTGTCTATCAATCAATCAATCAATCAATCAATCATCTTTCTGTCTGCCCATCTGTCCTTGTGTACCGAACAGGTAACCACATATCCTATGTCACTTTCCTACATTATGCTTCCAAAAATCCTGCAAGGTAACTAGGCTGTAGGGAGAGCACTGGGTTCACCGAGACACTTGCAGTTCGTGTCGGCTGAGTGTACCTACAAAACCAGGAAATGGTTGTGCAGGGACTTGAACCCGTGTCTCTATCCTCTGTCCTCTTTCATCTCCTTCTCACTTCCTGTCTGTATATAGCCACATTCATTCACTAAGTGCTCCCTGAAGACCACAAGTATCCTTCCTCTAGGCCTGTGGACGACAGAAACGTAAAATTGTTGCTTTGCTCACCACCATGTTTGAAGGACATCTATGTGAACACCACTGATAGGATGGAGGGTCAAATAAAAAGGAACACCAATTTCTAGACAGGAGCAGTTGGGAGCTAAGAGTGTATTGTGGAGTGACATATTTATTTGAGTGTCCAAACTTCCCTCTTTAGTTGGTTATTACCTCACATTCGTGAAGATCATAAAACCCACAGATTTCAAAGGCCCAGATTCTTATTATTTCAGCAACCCAGTTGTTGAGGTGAGAGAAAATGAGAAGGACGTTGCTCCACCACTAAATCTATGGCGGGGCCTTGCTGAAAACAAACAAAAAGAAATCACGGTGGCCAGATAGTGCTATTTTCTACTGACTGTCTCTGGGGGCTCAAACAGAATCCATTTGTTTGATTGTTTGTTTTTCAGTTTCACTCGTGTAGGGTACTTGTCCCCACACCTTCAGCTTGTAGTTTGTCTTTGTCCTTGGATCTCAAGTGAGTCTCCTGTAAGGAAGCACGTAGGTTTCTTGAGTTTTCATCCGTTCTTTTAACCCTGTGTCTTTTGTTTGCAGCACTCAGAGCCTGACCTTTTATTCTGATGATTCAGTGCTGTGCCCTTATTGCACTTAAATAATTTTTTTTGTTATCATTAATCTACAATCACGTGAAGAACATTATGTTTACTATGCTCCCCCTTATCCAAGTCCACCAGCAAAATCCTCTTAAAGTCGCTGTCCATCAGCATAGTTGGATGGTTTAAACCCCTTCAGCATGTACCCCTTCAAAGACACCGATACAGTCGCTGTCAATCATGGAGTAGTAAGATGCTATATAACCTCTACTAGTCTTCTCTGTGTTGTACAGCACTCCCCATGTACCGCGCGACCCCACGCAATATACATGGTAATCCTAATGCCCCCAATCTTTCTCCCCACACTTATCCCTCCCTTCAGAACCACCCTGTGCAGTCCTTTTCCCTTTGGCAACTTTTAGTCAACTCTCGGGTTCTGTGAGTATCCTGCTGTTTTTTTCCTTCAGTTTCTCTTTGTTGTTATACTCCACACATGAGTGATATCATTTGATATTGTCTTTCTCCGCCTGACCTATTTTTCTGAACATACTACTGTCTAGCTCCATCCACGTCATTGCAAATGGTAGGATTTGTTTTCTTCTTATGGCTGCTTACTGCACTTTGTAAACTGGATTTCATTCTTCCTTTTTGTTTGTAGTTTAGCTATGTGATTTCACCATTCATCTCCTTGTTATGAGAAACAGCTTTGTGTCAATCGATATGTATCTGTATCTATCTATCGCTCTGTCTGTCTGTATATCTATCTATCTTTCTATATATCCTTCTTTCTATCTCTCTGTCCTCTCTATTTATCTATCCATCTATCTAGCTTCCTGTCTTCTATCATGTGTATAATCTATCGATCATCTGTCATCTATCTATCTGTCTATCTATGAAACAATCTTCTTTCTGTCTGTCCATCTGTCCTTATGTACAGAACAGTTACTACATCAACTATGTCACTTCCCTACATTATGCTTTCAAAAACATTGCAAGGTCACTAGGCCGTAGGGAGAGCACTGGGTTTACTGAGACAATTGCAGATCGAATCAGCCGCGTGTGCTTACAAAACCAGTAAATGGTGGTGCAGGGACTTGAACCCGTATCTCTGTCCTCTGTCCTCTTAAACCTCCTTCTCGCTTGCTAACTGTATTTAGCCACATTCATTGACTAAGTCCTCACTGAAGACCCCAATTATACTTCCTCTCTGCCTGTTGTAGACAGAAAAGTATACTTGGTGCTTTACTCACCACCATGTTTGAGGGACATTGGCATGTTCACCACTGATAGGAGGAGGGACAAATAAAAAGGAACACCTATTTCTAGACAGGAGCATTTGGGAGCAAAGTGTGTGTTGTGGAGAGACGTGTTTGGTTGAGTGTCCCAACTTCCCTCTTTATGTGGTTATTACTTCTTTACAATCGTGGATATCATAAAACCCAGTGATTTCAAAAGCCCAGACGCATAGTATTACAGCAATTCATTTGTTGATGTGAGAAAAATGAGAAGGACATTGCAGTACCACTAAATCTATACCTGGGCACTGCTGATACCAAACAAAAGGAATTCACGGTGGCTAGGTAGGACTATTTTCTAGTGACTGTCTCTGGGGTCTCAAACAGAATCCATTTGTTTCTTTGTTTCAAAGATTCACTTGTATAGGGTACCTGTCCCCGCCCCTTCAGCTTGTAGTTTGTCTGTGTCCTTGGATCACAAGTGAGTCTCCAGTAAGGGAGCACTTAGGTGATCTTGAGTTTTCATCAGTTCTTCTAACCCTGTGTTATTTGATTGGAGCAGTGAAAGCCTGTACTTTTATTCTGATATTTGAGAGCTGTGCTCTTACTGCACTTTGAAATTTTTTTTGTTCTCATTAATATACAATCACATGCAGAACAATATGTTAACTAGTCTAACCCCTTCACCAAGTCTTCGCCAAATCCCAGTTTCAGTCTCTGGCCGTCAGCGTGTCGTAAGATGCTCTATAATCACTACTTGTCTTGTCTGTGCTGTATAGCCCTCCCAATGACCCTTCACACTACACATTATTCATGCTAATCTTAATGCCCCCATACTTTTTCCCCGCCCTTATCAATCCCTTCCCACAAACACTACCCAGTCCCTTTCTCTTTGGTAACTCTTAGTCCACTCTCGGGTACTGTGTATATGCTGCTGTTTCTTCCTTCAGTTTTTCTTTGTTATCGTACTCCACACATGAGTTAAATCATTTGGTACATGTATTTCTCCGACTGACCTATTTGACTGAGCATAATACCCTCTAGCTCCATCCAAGTTATTGCCAATGATAGGATTTGTTTTCTTCTTATGGCTGCTTACTGCACTTTTTAAACTGGATTTTATTCTTCTTTTTCGTTTGTAGTTTGCTATGTGCTTCAACCTTTGCTCTCATATTTATGAGCAATAGCTTTGTGTTAATCGATATGAACCTATATCTTTCTATCTGTCTATCAATCAATCAATCAATCAATCAATCATCTTTCTGTCTGCCCATCTGTCCTTGTGTACCGAACAGGTAACCACATATCCTATGTCACTTTCCTACATTATGCTTCCAAAAATCCTGCAAGGTAACTAGGCTGTAGGGAGAGCACTGGGTTCACCGAGACACTTGCAGTTCGTGTCGGCTGAGTGTACCTACAAAACCAGGAAATGGTTGTGCAGGGACTTGAACCCGTGTCTCTATCCTCTGTCCTCTTTCATCTCCTTCTCACTTCCTGTCTGTATATAGCCACATTCATTCACTAAGTGCTCCCTGAAGACCACAAGTATCCTTCCTCTAGGCCTGTGGACGACAGAAACGTAAAATTGTTGCTTTGCTCACCACCATGTTTGAAGGACATCTATGTGAACACCACTGATAGGATGGAGGGTCAAATAAAAAGGAACACCAATTTCTAGACAGGAGCAGTTGGGAGCTAAGAGTGTATTGTGGAGTGACATATTTATTTGAGTGTCCAAACTTCCCTCTTTAGTTGGTTATTACCTCACATTCGTGAAGATCATAAAACCCACAGATTTCAAAGGCCCAGATTCTTATTATTTCAGCAACCCAGTTGTTGAGGTGAGAGAAAATGAGAAGGACGTTGCTCCACCACTAAATCTATGGCGGGGCCTTGCTGAAAACAAACAAAAAGAAATCACGGTGGCCAGATAGTGCTATTTTCTACTGACTGTCTCTGGGGGCTCAAACAGAATCCATTTGTTTGATTGTTTGTTTTTCAGTTTCACTCGTGTAGGGTACTTGTCCCCACACCTTCAGCTTGTAGTTTGTCTTTGTCCTTGGATCTCAAGTGAGTCTCCTGTAAGGAAGCACGTAGGTTTCTTGAGTTTTCATCCGTTCTTTTAACCCTGTGTCTTTTGTTTGCAGCACTCAGAGCCTGACCTTTTATTCTGATGATTCAGTGCTGTGCCCTTATTGCACTTAAATAATTTTTTTTGTTATCATTAATCTACAATCACGTGAAGAACATTATGTTTACTATGCTCCCCCTTATCCAAGTCCACCAGCAAAATCCTCTTAAAGTCGCTGTCCATCAGCATAGTTGGATGTTTTAAACCCCTTCAGCATGTACCCCTTCAAAGACACCGATACAGTCGCTGTCAATCATGGAGTAGTAAGATGCTATATAACCTCTACTAGTCTTCTCTGTGTTGTACAGCACTCCCCATGTACCGCGCGACCCCACGCAATATACATGGTAATCCTAATGCCCCCAATCTTTCTCCCCACACTTATCCCTCCCTTCAGAACCACCCTGTGCAGTCCTTTTCCCTTTGGCAACTTTTAGTCAACTCTCGGGTTCTGTGAGTATCCTGCTGTTTTTTTCCTTCAGTTTCTCTTTGTTGTTATACTCCACACATGAGTGATATCATTTGATATTGTCTTTCTCCGCCTGACCTATTTTTCTGAACATACTACTGTCTAGCTCCATCCACGTCATTGCAAATGGTAGGATTTGTTTTCTTCTTATGGCTGCTTACTGCACTTTGTAAACTGGATTTCATTCTTCCTTTTTGTTTGTAGTTTAGCTATGTGATTTCACCATTCATCTCCTTGTTATGAGAAACAGCTTTGTGTCAATCGATATGTATCTGTATCTATCTATCGCTCTGTCTGTCTGTATATCTATCTATCTTTCTATATATCCTTCTTTCTATCTCTCTGTCCTCTCTATTTATCTATCCATCTATCTAGCTTCCTGTCTTCTATCATGTGTATAATCTATCGATCATCTGTCATCTATCTATCTGTCTATCTATGAAACAATCTTCTTTCTGTCTGTCCATCTATCCTTATGTACAGAACAGTTAACTACATCAACTATGTCACTTCCCTACATTATGCTTTCAAAAACATTGCAAGGTCACTAGGCCGTAGGGAGAGCACTGGGTTTACTGAGACAATTGCAGATCGAATCAGCCGCGTGTGCTTACAAAACCAGTAAATGGTGGTGCAGGGACTTGAACCCGTATCTCTGTCCTCTGTCCTCTTAAACCTCCTTCTCGCTTGCTAACTGTATTTAGCCACATTCATTGACTAAGTCCTCACTGAAGACCCCAATTATACTTCCTCTGGGCCTGTTGTAGACAGAAAAGTATACTTGGTGCTTTACTCACCACCATGTTTGAGGGACATTGGCATGTTCACCACTGATAGGAGGAGGGACAAATAAAAAGGAACACCTATTTCTAGACAGGAGCATTTGGGAGCAAAGTGTGTGTTGTGGAGAGACGTGTTTGGTTGAGTGTCCCAACTTCCCTCTTTATGTGGTTATTACTTCTTTACAATCGTGGATATCATAAAACCCAGTGATTTCAAAAGCCCAGACGCATAGTATTACAGCAATTCATTTGTTGATGTGAGAAAAATGAGAAGGACATTGCAGTACCACTAAATCTATACCTGGGCACTGCTGATACCAAACAAAAGGAATTCACGGTGGCTAGGTAGGACTATTTTCTAGTGACTGTCTCTGGGGTCTCAAACAGAATCCATTTGTTTCTTTGTTTCAAAGATTCACTTGTATAGGGTACCTGTCCCCGCCCCTTCAGCTTGTATTTTGTCTGTGTCCTTGGATCACAAGTGAGTCTCCAGTAAGGGAGCACTTAGGTGATCTTGAGTTTTCATCAGTTCTTCTAACCCTGTGTTATTTGATTGGAGCAGTGAAAGCCTGTACTTTTATTCTGATATTTGAGAGCTGTGCTCTTACTGCACTTTGAAATTTTTTTTGTTCTCATTAATATACAATCACATGCAGAACAATATGTTAACTAGTCTAACCCCTTCACCAAGTCTTCGCCAAATCCCAGTTTCAGTCTCTGGCCGTCAGCGTGTCGTAAGATGCTCTATAATCACTACTTGTCTTGTCTGTGCTGTATAGCCCTCCCAATGACCCTTCACACTACACATTATTCATGCTAATCTTAATGCCCCCATTCTTTTTCCCCGCCCTTATCAATCCCTTCCCACAAACACTACCCAGTCCCTTTCTCTTTGGTAACTCTTAGTCCACTCTCGGGTACTGTGTATATGCTGCTGTTTCTTCCTTCAGTTTTTCTTTGTTATCGTACTCCACACATGAGTTAAATCATTTGGTACATGTATTTCTCCGACTGACCTATTTGACTGAGCATAATACCCTCTAGCTCCATCCAAGTTATTGCCAATGATAGGATTTGTTTTCTTCTTATGGCTGCTTACTGCACTTTTTAAACTGGATTTTATTCTTCTTTTTCGTTTGTAGTTTGCTATGTGCTTCAACCTTTGCTCTCATATTTATGAGCAATAGCTTTGTGTTAATCGATATGAACCTATATCTTTCTATCTGTCTATCAATCAATCAATCAATCAATCAATCATCTTTCTGTCTGCCCATCTGTCCTTGTGTACCGAACAGGTAACCACATATCCTATGTCACTTTCCTACATTATGCTTCCAAAAATCCTGCAAGGTAACTAGGCTGTAGGGAGAGCACTGGGTTCACCGAGACACTTGCAGTTCGTGTCGGCTGAGTGTACCTACAAAACCAGGAAATGGTTGTGCAGGGACTTGAACCCGTGTCTCTATCCTCTGTCCTCTTTCATCTCCTTCTCACTTCCTGTCTGTATATAGCCACATTCATTCACTAAGTGCTCCCTGAAGACCACAAGTATCCTTCCTCTAGGCCTGTGGACGACAGAAACGTAAAATTGTTGCTTTGCTCACCACCATGTTTGAAGGACATCTATGTGAACACCACTGATAGGATGGAGGGTCAAATAAAAAGGAACACCAATTTCTAGACAGGAGCAGTTGGGAGCTAAGAGTGTATTGTGGAGTGACATATTTATTTGAGTGTCCAAACTTCCCTCTTTAGTTGGTTATTACCTCACATTCGTGAAGATCATAAAACCCACAGATTTCAAAGGCCCAGATTCTTATTATTTCAGCAACCCAGTTGTTGAGGTGAGAGAAAATGAGAAGGACGTTGCTCCACCACTAAATCTATGGCGGGGCCTTGCTGAAAACAAACAAAAAGAAATCACGGTGGCCAGATAGTGCTATTTTCTACTGACTGTCTCTGGGGGCTCAAACAGAATCCATTTGTTTGATTGTTTGTTTTTCAGTTTCACTCGTGTAGGGTACTTGTCCCCACACCTTCAGCTTGTAGTTTGTCTTTGTCCTTGGATCTCAAGTGAGTCTCCTGTAAGGAAGCACGTAGGTTTCTTGAGTTTTCATCCGTTCTTTTAACCCTGTGTCTTTTGTTTGCAGCACTCAGAGCCTGACCTTTTATTCTGATGATTCAGTGCTGTGCCCTTATTGCACTTAAATAATTTTTTTTGTTATCATTAATCTACAATCACGTGAAGAACATTATGTTTACTATGCTCCCCCTTATCCAAGTCCACCAGCAAAATCCTCTTAAAGTCGCTGTCCATCAGCATAGTTGGATGTTTTAAACCCCTTCAGCATGTACCCCTTCAAAGACACCGATACAGTCGCTGTCAATCATGGAGTAGTAAGATGCTATATAACCTCTACTAGTCTTCTCTGTGTTGTACAGCACTCCCCATGTACCGCGCGACCCCACGCAATATACATGGTAATCCTAATGCCCCCAATCTTTCTCCCCACACTTATCCCTCCCTTCAGAACCACCCTGTGCAGTCCTTTTCCCTTTGGCAACTTTTAGTCAACTCTCGGGTTCTGTGAGTATCCTGCTGTTTTTTTCCTTCAGTTTCTCTTTGTTGTTATACTCCACACATGAGTGATATCATTTGATATTGTCTTTCTCCGCCTGACCTATTTTTCTGAACATACTACTGTCTAGCTCCATCCACGTCATTGCAAATGGTAGGATTTGTTTTCTTCTTATGGCTGCTTACTGCACTTTGTAAACTGGATTTCATTCTTCCTTTTTGTTTGTAGTTTAGCTATGTGATTTCACCATTCATCTCCTTGTTATGAGAAACAGCTTTGTGTCAATCGATATGTATCTGTATCTATCTATCGCTCTGTCTGTCTGTATATCTATCTATCTTTCTATATATCCTTCTTTCTATCTCTCTGTCCTCTCTATTTATCTATCCATCTATCTAGCTTCCTGTCTTCTATCATGTGTATAATCTATCGATCATCTGTCATCTATCTATCTGTCTATCTATGAAACAATCTTCTTTCTGTCTGTCCATCTATCCTTATGTACAGAACAGTTAACTACATCAACTATGTCACTTCCCTACATTATGCTTTCAAAAACATTGCAAGGTCACTAGGCCGTAGGGAGAGCACTGGGCTCACTGAGACAATTGCAGATCGAATCAGCCGCGTGTGCTTACAAAACCAGTAAATGGTGGTGCAGGGACTTGAACCCGTATCTCTGTCCTCTGTCCTCTTTAACCTCCTTCTCGCTTGCTAACTGTATTTAGCCACATTCATTGACTAAGTCCTCACTGAAGACCCCAATTATACTTCCTCTGGGCCTGTTGTAGACAGAAAAGTATACTTGGTGCTTTACTCACCACCATGTTTGAGGGACATTGGCATGTTCACCACTGATAGGAGGAGGGACAAATAAAAAGGAACACCTATTTCTAGACAGGAGCATTTGGGAGTAAAGTGTGTGTTGTGGAGAGACGTGTTTGGTTGAGTGTCCCAACTTCCCTCTTTATGTGGTTATTACTTCTTTACAATCGTGGATATCATAAAACCCAGTGATTTCAAAAGCCCAGACGCATAGTATTACAGCAATTCATTTGTTGATGTGAGAAAAATGAGAAGGACATTGCAGTACCACTAAATCTATACCTGGGCACTGCTGATACCAAACAAAAGGAATTCACGGTGGCTAGGTAGGACTATTTTCTAGTGACTGTCTCTGGGGTCTCAAACAGAATCCATTTGTTTCTTTGTTTCAAAGATTCACTTGTATAGGGTACCTGTCCCCGCCCCTTCAGCTTGTATTTTGTCTGTGTCCTTGGATCACAAGTGAGTCTCCAGTAAGGGAGCACTTAGGTGATCTTGAGTTTTCATCAGTTCTTCTAACCCTGTGTTATTTGATTGGAGCAGTGAAAGCCTGTACTTTTATTCTGATATTTGAGAGCTGTGCTCTTACTGCACTTTGAAATTTTTTTTGTTCTCATTAATATACAATCACATGCAGAACAATATGTTAACTAGTCTAACCCCTTCACCAAGTCTTCGCCAAATCCCAGTTTCAGTCTCTGGCCGTCAGCGTGTCGTAAGATGCTCTATAATCACTACTTGTCTTGTCTGTGCTGTATAGCCCTCCCAATGACCCTTCACACTACACATTATTCATGCTAATCTTAATGCCCCCATTCTTTTTCCCCGCCCTTATCAATCCCTTCCCACAAACACTACCCAGTCCCTTTCTCTTTGGTAACTCTTAGTCCACTCTCGGGTACTGTGTATATGCTGCTGTTTCTTCCTTCAGTTTTTCTTTGTTATCGTACTCCACACATGAGTTAAATCATTTGGTACATGTATTTCTCCGACTGACCTATTTGACTGAGCATAATACCCTCTAGCTCCATCCAAGTTATTGCCAATGATAGGATTTGTTTTCTTCTTATGGCTGCTTACTGCACTTTTTAAACTGGATTTTATTCTTCTTTTTCGTTTGTAGTTTGCTATGTGCTTCAACCTTTGCTCTCATATTTATGAGCAATAGCTTTGTGTTAATCGATATGAACCTATATCTTTCTATCTGTCTATCAATCAATCAATCAATCAATCAATCATCTTTCTGTCTGCCCATCTGTCCTTGTGTACCGAACAGGTAACCACATATCCTATGTCACTTTCCTACATTATGCTTCCAAAAATCCTGCAAGGTAACTAGGCTGTAGGGAGAGCACTGGGTTCACCGAGACACTTGCAGTTCGTGTCGGCTGAGTGTACCTACAAAACCAGGAAATGGTTGTGCAGGGACTTGAACCCGTGTCTCTATCCTCTGTCCTCTTTCATCTCCTTCTCACTTCCTGTCTGTATATAGCCACATTCATTCACTAAGTGCTCCCTGAAGACCACAAGTATCCTTCCTCTAGGCCTGTGGACGACAGAAACGTAAAATTGTTGCTTTGCTCACCACCATGTTTGAAGGACATCTATGTGAACACCACTGATAGGATGGAGGGTCAAATAAAAAGGAACACCAATTTCTAGACAGGAGCAGTTGGGAGCTAAGAGTGTATTGTGGAGTGACATATTTATTTGAGTGTCCAAACTTCCCTCTTTAGTTGGTTATTACCTCACATTCGTGAAGATCATAAAACCCACAGATTTCAAAGGCCCAGATTCTTATTATTTCAGCAACCCAGTTGTTGAGGTGAGAGAAAATGAGAAGGACGTTGCTCCACCACTAAATCTATGGCGGGGCCTTGCTGAAAACAAACAAAAAGAAATCACGGTGGCCAGATAGTGCTATTTTCTACTGACTGTCTCTGGGGGCTCAAACAGAATCCATTTGTTTGATTGTTTGTTTTTCAGTTTCACTCGTGTAGGGTACTTGTCCCCACACCTTCAGCTTGTAGTTTGTCTTTGTCCTTGGATCTCAAGTGAGTCTCCTGTAAGGAAGCACGTAGGTTTCTTGAGTTTTCATCCGTTCTTTTAACCCTGTGTCTTTTGTTTGCAGCACTCAGAGCCTGACCTTTTATTCTGATGATTCAGTGCTGTGCCCTTATTGCACTTAAATAATTTTTTTTGTTATCATTAATCTACAATCACGTGAAGAACATTATGTTTACTATGCTCCCCCTTATCCAAGTCCACCAGCAAAATCCTCTTAAAGTCGCTGTCCATCAGCATAGTTGGATGTTTTAAACCCCTTCAGCATGTACCCCTTCAAAGACACCGATACAGTCGCTGTCAATCATGGAGTAGTAAGATGCTATATAACCTCTACTAGTCTTCTCTGTGTTGTACAGCACTCCCCATGTACCGCGCGACCCCACGCAATATACATGGTAATCCTAATGCCCCCAATCTTTCTCCCCACACTTATCCCTCCCTTCAGAACCACCCTGTGCAGTCCTTTTCCCTTTGGCAACTTTTAGTCAACTCTCGGGTTCTGTGAGTATCCTGCTGTTTTTTTCCTTCAGTTTCTCTTTGTTGTTATACTCCACACATGAGTGATATCATTTGATATTGTCTTTCTCCGCCTGACCTATTTTTCTGAACATACTACTGTCTAGCTCCATCCACGTCATTGCAAATGGTAGGATTTGTTTTCTTCTTATGGCTGCTTACTGCACTTTGTAAACTGGATTTCATTCTTCCTTTTTGTTTGTAGTTTAGCTATGTGATTTCACCATTCATCTCCTTGTTATGAGAAACAGCTTTGTGTCAATCGATATGTATCTGTATCTATCTATCGCTCTGTCTGTCTGTATATCTATCTATCTTTCTATATATCCTTCTTTCTATCTCTCTGTCCTCTCTATTTATCTATCCATCTATCTAGCTTCCTGTCTTCTATCATGTGTATAATCTATCGATCATCTGTCATCTATCTATCTGTCTATCTATGAAACAATCTTCTTTCTGTCTGTCCATCTATCCTTATGTACAGAACAGTTAACTACATCAACTATGTCACTTCCCTACATTATGCTTTCAAAAACATTGCAAGGTCACTAGGCCGTAGGGAGAGCACTGGGCTCACTGAGACAATTGCAGATCGAATCAGCCGCGTGTGCTTACAAAACCAGTAAATGGTGGTGCAGGGACTTGAACCCGTATCTCTGTCCTCTGTCCTCTTTAACCTCCTTCTCGCTTGCTAACTGTATTTAGCCACATTCATTGACTAAGTCCTCACTGAAGACCCCAATTATACTTCCTCTGGGCCTGTTGTAGACAGAAAAGTATACTTGGTGCTTTACTCACCACCATGTTTGAGGGACATTGGCATGTTCACCACTGATAGGAGGAGGGACAAATAAAAAGGAACACCTATTTCTAGACAGGAGCATTTGGGAGCAAAGTGTGTGTTGTGGAGAGACGTGTTTGGTTGAGTGTCCCAACTTCCCTCTTTATGTGGTTATTACTTCTTTACAATCGTGGATATCATAAAACCCAGTGATTTCAAAAGCCCAGACGCATAGTATTACAGCAATTCATTTGTTGATGTGAGAAAAATGAGAAGGACATTGCAGTACCACTAAATCTATACCTGGGCACTGCTGATACCAAACAAAAGGAATTCACGGTGGCTAGGTAGGACTATTTTCTAGTGACTGTCTCTGGGGTCTCAAACAGAATCCATTTGTTTCTTTGTTTCAAAGATTCACTTGTATAGGGTACCTGTCCCCGCCCCTTCAGCTTGTATTTTGTCTGTGTCCTTGGATCACAAGTGAGTCTCCAGTAAGGGAGCACTTAGGTGATCTTGAGTTTTCATCAGTTCTTCTAACCCTGTGTTATTTGATTGGAGCAGTGAAAGCCTGTACTTTTATTCTGATATTTGAGAGCTGTGCTCTTACTGCACTTTGAAATTTTTTTTGTTCTCATTAATATACAATCACATGCAGAACAATATGTTAACTAGTCTAACCCCTTCACCAAGTCTTCGCCAAATCCCAGTTTCAGTCTCTGGCCGTCAGCGTGTCGTAAGATGCTCTATAATCACTACTTGTCTTGTCTGTGCTGTATAGCCCTCCCAATGACCCTTCACACTACACATTATTCATGCTAATCTTAATGCCCCCATTCTTTTTCCCCGCCCTTATCAATCCCTTCCCACAAACACTACCCAGTCCCTTTCTCTTTGGTAACTCTTAGTCCACTCTCGGGTACTGTGTATATGCTGCTGTTTCTTCCTTCAGTTTTTCTTTGTTATCGTACTCCACACATGAGTTAAATCATTTGGTACATGTATTTCTCCGACTGACCTATTTGACTGAGCATAATACCCTCTAGCTCCATCCAAGTTATTGCCAATGATAGGATTTGTTTTCTTCTTATGGCTGCTTACTGCACTTTTTAAACTGGATTTTATTCTTCTTTTTCGTTTGTAGTTTGCTATGTGCTTCAACCTTTGCTCTCATATTTATGAGCAATAGCTTTGTGTTAATCGATATGAACCTATATCTTTCTATCTGTCTATCAATCAATCAATCAATCAATCAATCATCTTTCTGTCTGCCCATCTGTCCTTGTGTACCGAACAGGTAACCACATATCCTATGTCACTTTCCTACATTATGCTTCCAAAAATCCTGCAAGGTAACTAGGCTGTAGGGAGAGCACTGGGTTCACCGAGACACTTGCAGTTCGTGTCGGCTGAGTGTACCTACAAAACCAGGAAATGGTTGTGCAGGGACTTGAACCCGTGTCTCTATCCTCTGTCCTCTTTCATCTCCTTCTCACTTCCTGTCTGTATATAGCCACATTCATTCACTAAGTGCTCCCTGAAGACCACAAGTATCCTTCCTCTAGGCCTGTGGACGACAGAAACGTAAAATTGTTGCTTTGCTCACCACCATGTTTGAAGGACATCTATGTGAACACCACTGATAGGATGGAGGGTCAAATAAAAAGGAACACCAATTTCTAGACAGGAGCAGTTGGGAGCTAAGAGTGTATTGTGGAGTGACATATTTATTTGAGTGTCCAAACTTCCCTCTTTAGTTGGTTATTACCTCACATTCGTGAAGATCATAAAACCCACAGATTTCAAAGGCCCAGATTCTTATTATTTCAGCAACCCAGTTGTTGAGGTGAGAGAAAATGAGAAGGACGTTGCTCCACCACTAAATCTATGGCGGGGCCTTGCTGAAAACAAACAAAAAGAAATCACGGTGGCCAGATAGTGCTATTTTCTACTGACTGTCTCTGGGGGCTCAAACAGAATCCATTTGTTTGATTGTTTGTTTTTCAGTTTCACTCGTGTAGGGTACTTGTCCCCACACCTTCAGCTTGTAGTTTGTCTTTGTCCTTGGATCTCAAGTGAGTCTCCTGTAAGGAAGCACGTAGGTTTCTTGAGTTTTCATCCGTTCTTTTAACCCTGTGTCTTTTGTTTGCAGCACTCAGAGCCTGACCTTTTATTCTGATGATTCAGTGCTGTGCCCTTATTGCACTTAAATAATTTTTTTTGTTATCATTAATCTACAATCACGTGAAGAACATTATGTTTACTATGCTCCCCCTTATCCAAGTCCACCAGCAAAATCCTCTTAAAGTCGCTGTCCATCAGCATAGTTGGATGTTTTAAACCCCTTCAGCATGTACCCCTTCAAAGACACCGATACAGTCGCTGTCAATCATGGAGTAGTAAGATGCTATATAACCTCTACTAGTCTTCTCTGTGTTGTACAGCACTCCCCATGTACCGCGCGACCCCACGCAATATACATGGTAATCCTAATGCCCCCAATCTTTCTCCCCACACTTATCCCTCCCTTCAGAACCACCCTGTGCAGTCCTTTTCCCTTTGGCAACTTTTAGTCAACTCTCGGGTTCTGTGAGTATCCTGCTGTTTTTTTCCTTCAGTTTCTCTTTGTTGTTATACTCCACACATGAGTGATATCATTTGATATTGTCTTTCTCCGCCTGACCTATTTTTCTGAACATACTACTGTCTAGCTCCATCCACGTCATTGCAAATGGTAGGATTTGTTTTCTTCTTATGGCTGCTTACTGCACTTTGTAAACTGGATTTCATTCTTCCTTTTTGTTTGTAGTTTAGCTATGTGATTTCACCATTCATCTCCTTGTTATGAGAAACAGCTTTGTGTCAATCGATATGTATCTGTATCTATCTATCGCTCTGTCTGTCTGTATATCTATCTATCTTTCTATATATCCTTCTTTCTATCTCTCTGTCCTCTCTATTTATCTATCCATCTATCTAGCTTCCTGTCTTCTATCATGTGTATAATCTATCGATCATCTGTCATCTATCTATCTGTCTATCTATGAAACAATCTTCTTTCTGTCTGTCCATCTATCCTTATGTACAGAACAGTTAACTACATCAACTATGTCACTTCCCTACATTATGCTTTCAAAAACATTGCAAGGTCACTAGGCCGTAGGGAGAGCACTGGGTTTACTGAGACAATTGCAGATCGAATCAGCCGCGTGTGCTTACAAAACCAGTAAATGGTGGTGCAGGGACTTGAACCCGTACCTCTGTCCTCTGTCCTCTTAAACCTCCTTCTCGCTTGCTAACTGTATTTAGCCACATTCATTGACTAAGTCCTCACTGAAGACCCCAATTATACTTCCTCTGGGCCTGTTGTAGACAGAAAAGTATACTTGGTGCTTTACTCACCACCATGTTTGAGGGACATTGGCATGTTCACCACTGATAGGAGGAGGGACAAATAAAAAGGAACACCTATTTCTAGACAGGAGCATTTGGGAGCAAAGTGTGTGTTGTGGAGAGACGTGTTTGGTTGAGTGTCCCAACTTCCCTCTTTATGTGGTTATTACTTCTTTACAATCGTGGATATCATAAAACCCAGTGATTTCAAAAGCCCAGACGCATAGTATTACAGCAATTCATTTGTTGATGTGAGAAAAATGAGAAGGACATTGCAGTACCACTAAATCTATACCTGGGCACTGCTGATACCAAACAAAAGGAATTCACGGTGGCTAGGTAGGACTATTTTCTAGTGACTGTCTCTGGGGTCTCAAACAGAATCCATTTGTTTCTTTGTTTCAAAGATTCACTTGTATAGGGTACCTGTCCCCGCCCCTTCAGCTTGTTGTTTGTCTGTGTCCTTGGATCACAAGTGAGTCTCCAGTAAGGGAGCACTTAGGTGATCTTGAGTTTTCATCAGTTCTTCTAACCCTGTGTTATTTGATTGGAGCAGTGAAAGCCTGTACTTTTATTCTGATATTTGAGAGCTGTGCTCTTACTGCACTTTGAAATTTTTTTTGTTCTCATTAATATACAATCACATGCAGAACAATATGTTAACTAGTCTAACCCCTTCACCAAGTCTTCGCCAAATCCCAGTTTCAGTCTCTGGCCGTCAGCGTGTCGTAAGATGCTCTATAATCACTACTTGTCTTGTCTGTGCTGTATAGCCCTCCCAATGACCCTTCACACTACACATTATTCATGCTAATCTTAATGCCCCCATTCTTTTTCCCCGCCCTTATCAATCCCTTCCCACAAACACTACCCAGTCCCTTTCTCTTTGGTAACTCTTAGTCCACTCTCGGGTACTGTGTATATGCTGCTGTTTCTTCCTTCAGTTTTTCTTTGTTATCGTACTCCACACATGAGTTAAATCATTTGGTACATGTATTTCTCCGACTGACCTATTTGACTGAGCATAATACCCTCTAGCTCCATCCAAGTTATTGCCAATGATAGGATTTGTTTTCTTCTTATGGCTGCTTACTGCACTTTTTAAACTGGATTTTATTCTTCTTTTTCGTTTGTAGTTTGCTATGTGCTTCAACCTTTGCTCTCATATTTATGAGCAATAGCTTTGTGTTAATCGATATGAACCTATATCTTTCTATCTGTCTATCAATCAATCAATCAATCAATCAATCATCTTTCTGTCTGCCCATCTGTCCTTGTGTACCGAACAGGTAACCACATATCCTATGTCACTTTCCTACATTATGCTTCCAAAAATCCTGCAAGGTAACTAGGCTGTAGGGAGAGCACTGGGTTCACCGAGACACTTGCAGTTCGTGTCGGCTGAGTGTACCTACAAAACCAGGAAATGGTTGTGCAGGGACTTGAACCCGTGTCTCTATCCTCTGTCCTCTTTCATCTCCTTCTCACTTCCTGTCTGTATATAGCCACATTCATTCACTAAGTGCTCCCTGAAGACCACAAGTATCCTTCCTCTAGGCCTGTGGACGACAGAAACGTAAAATTGTTGCTTTGCTCACCACCATGTTTGAAGGACATCTATGTGAACACCACTGATAGGATGGAGGGTCAAATAAAAAGGAACACCAATTTCTAGACAGGAGCAGTTGGGAGCTAAGAGTGTATTGTGGAGTGACATATTTATTTGAGTGTCCAAACTTCCCTCTTTAGTTGGTTATTACCTCACATTCGTGAAGATCATAAAACCCACAGATTTCAAAGGCCCAGATTCTTATTATTTCAGCAACCCAGTTGTTGAGGTGAGAGAAAATGAGAAGGACGTTGCTCCACCACTAAATCTATGGCGGGGCCTTGCTGAAAACAAACAAAAAGAAATCACGGTGGCCAGATAGTGCTATTTTCTACTGACTGTCTCTGGGGGCTCAAACAGAATCCATTTGTTTGATTGTTTGTTTTTCAGTTTCACTCGTGTAGGGTACTTGTCCCCACACCTTCAGCTTGTAGTTTGTCTTTGTCCTTGGATCTCAAGTGAGTCTCCTGTAAGGAAGCACGTAGGTTTCTTGAGTTTTCATCCGTTCTTTTAACCCTGTGTCTTTTGTTTGCAGCACTCAGAGCCTGACCTTTTATTCTGATGATTCAGTGCTGTGCCCTTATTGCACTTAAATAATTTTTTTTGTTATCATTAATCTACAATCACGTGAAGAACATTATGTTTACTATGCTCCCCCTTATCCAAGTCCACCAGCAAAATCCTCTTAAAGTCGCTGTCCATCAGCATAGTTGGATGGTTTAAACCCCTTCAGCATGTACCCCTTCAAAGACACCGATACAGTCGCTGTCAATCATGGAGTAGTAAGATGCTATATAACCTCTACTAGTCTTCTCTGTGTTGTACAGCACTCCCCATGTACCGCGCGACCCCACGCAATATACATGGTAATCCTAATGCCCCCAATCTTTCTCCCCACACTTATCCCTCCCTTCAGAACCACCCTGTGCAGTCCTTTTCCCTTTGGCAACTTTTAGTCAACTCTCGGGTTCTGTGAGTATCCTGCTGTTTTTTTCCTTCAGTTTCTCTTTGTTGTTATACTCCACACATGAGTGATATCATTTGATATTGTCTTTCTCCGCCTGACCTATTTTTCTGAACATACTACTGTCTAGCTCCATCCACGTCATTGCAAATGGTAGGATTTGTTTTCTTCTTATGGCTGCTTACTGCACTTTGTAAACTGGATTTCATTCTTCCTTTTTGTTTGTAGTTTAGCTATGTGATTTCACCATTCATCTCCTTGTTATGAGAAACAGCTTTGTGTCAATCGATATGTATCTGTATCTATCTATCGCTCTGTCTGTCTGTATATCTATCTATCTTTCTATATATCCTTCTTTCTATCTCTCTGTCCTCTCTATTTATCTATCCATCTATCTAGCTTCCTGTCTTCTATCATGTGTATAATCTATCGATCATCTGTCATCTATCTATCTGTCTATCTATGAAACAATCTTCTTTCTGTCTGTCCATCTATCCTTATGTACAGAACAGTTACTACATCAACTATGTCACTTCCCTACATTATGCTTTCAAAAACATTGCAAGGTCACTAGGCCGTAGGGAGAGCACTGGGTTTACTGAGACAATTGCAGATCGAATCAGCCGCGTGTGCTTACAAAACCAGTAAATGGTGGTGCAGGGACTTGAACCCGTATCTCTGTCCTCTGTCCTCTTAAACCTCCTTCTCGCTTGCTAACTGTATTTAGCCACATTCATTGACTAAGTCCTCACTGAAGACCCCAATTATACTTCCTCTGGGCCTGTTGTAGACAGAAAAGTATACTTGGTGCTTTACTCACCACCATGTTTGAGGGACATTGGCATGTTCACCACTGATAGGAGGAGGGACAAATAAAAAGGAACACCTATTTCTAGACAGGAGCATTTGGGAGCAAAGTGTGTGTTGTGGAGAGACGTGTTTGGTTGAGTGTCCCAACTTCCCTCTTTATGTGGTTATTACTTCTTTACAATCGTGGATATCATAAAACCCAGTGATTTCAAAAGCCCAGACGCATAGTATTACAGCAATTCATTTGTTGATGTGAGAAAAATGAGAAGGACATTGCAGTACCACTAAATCTATACCTGGGCACTGCTGATACCAAACAAAAGGAATTCACGGTGGCTAGGTAGGACTATTTTCTAGTGACTGTCTCTGGGGTCTCAAACAGAATCCATTTGTTTCTTTGTTTCAAAGATTCACTTGTATAGGGTACCTGTCCCCGCCCCTTCAGCTTGTAGTTTGTCTGTGTCCTTGGATCACAAGTGAGTCTCCAGTAAGGGAGCACTTAGGTGATCTTGAGTTTTCATCAGTTCTTCTAACCCTGTGTTATTTGATTGGAGCAGTGAAAGCCTGTACTTTTATTCTGATATTTGAGAGCTGTGCTCTTACTGCACTTTGAAATTTTTTTTGTTCTCATTAATATACAATCACATGCAGAACAATATGTTAACTAGTCTAACCCCTTCACCAAGTCTTCGCCAAATCCCAGTTTCAGTCTCTGGCCGTCAGCGTGTCGTAAGATGCTCTATAATCACTACTTGTCTTGTCTGTGCTGTATAGCCCTCCCAATGACCCTTCACACTACACATTATTCATGCTAATCTTAATGCCCCCATACTTTTTCCCCGCCCTTATCAATCCCTTCCCACAAACACTACCCAGTCCCTTTCTCTTTGGTAACTCTTAGTCCACTCTCGGGTACTGTGTATATGCTGCTGTTTCTTCCTTCAGTTTTTCTTTGTTATCGTACTCCACACATGAGTTAAATCATTTGGTACATGTATTTCTCCGACTGACCTATTTGACTGAGCATAATACCCTCTAGCTCCATCCAAGTTATTGCCAATGATAGGATTTGTTTTCTTCTTATGGCTGCTTACTGCACTTTTTAAACTGGATTTTATTCTTCTTTTTCGTTTGTAGTTTGCTATGTGCTTCAACCTTTGCTCTCATATTTATGAGCAATAGCTTTGTGTTAATCGATATGAACCTATATCTTTCTATCTGTCTATCAATCAATCAATCAATCAATCAATCATCTTTCTGTCTGCCCATCTGTCCTTGTGTACCGAACAGGTAACCACATATCCTATGTCACTTTCCTACATTATGCTTCCAAAAATCCTGCAAGGTAACTAGGCTGTAGGGAGAGCACTGGGTTCACCGAGACACTTGCAGTTCGTGTCGGCTGAGTGTACCTACAAAACCAGGAAATGGTTGTGCAGGGACTTGAACCCGTGTCTCTATCCTCTGTCCTCTTTCATCTCCTTCTCACTTCCTGTCTGTATATAGCCACATTCATTCACTAAGTGCTCCCTGAAGACCACAAGTATCCTTCCTCTAGGCCTGTGGACGACAGAAACGTAAAATTGTTGCTTTGCTCACCACCATGTTTGAAGGACATCTATGTGAACACCACTGATAGGATGGAGGGTCAAATAAAAAGGAACACCAATTTCTAGACAGGAGCAGTTGGGAGCTAAGAGTGTATTGTGGAGTGACATATTTATTTGAGTGTCCAAACTTCCCTCTTTAGTTGGTTATTACCTCACATTCGTGAAGATCATAAAACCCACAGATTTCAAAGGCCCAGATTCTTATTATTTCAGCAACCCAGTTGTTGAGGTGAGAGAAAATGAGAAGGACGTTGCTCCACCACTAAATCTATGGCGGGGCCTTGCTGAAAACAAACAAAAAGAAATCACGGTGGCCAGATAGTGCTATTTTCTACTGACTGTCTCTGGGGGCTCAAACAGAATCCATTTGTTTGATTGTTTGTTTTTCAGTTTCACTCGTGTAGGGTACTTGTCCCCACACCTTCAGCTTGTAGTTTGTCTTTGTCCTTGGATCTCAAGTGAGTCTCCTGTAAGGAAGCACGTAGGTTTCTTGAGTTTTCATCCGTTCTTTTAACCCTGTGTCTTTTGTTTGCAGCACTCAGAGCCTGACCTTTTATTCTGATGATTCAGTGCTGTGCCCTTATTGCACTTAAATAATTTTTTTTGTTATCATTAATCTACAATCACGTGAAGAACATTATGTTTACTATGCTCCCCCTTATCCAAGTCCACCAGCAAAATCCTCTTAAAGTCGCTGTCCATCAGCATAGTTGGATGTTTTAAACCCCTTCAGCATGTACCCCTTCAAAGACACCGATACAGTCGCTGTCAATCATGGAGTAGTAAGATGCTATATAACCTCTACTAGTCTTCTCTGTGTTGTACAGCACTCCCCATGTACCGCGCGACCCCACGCAATATACATGGTAATCCTAATGCCCCCAATCTTTCTCCCCACACTTATCCCTCCCTTCAGAACCACCCTGTGCAGTCCTTTTCCCTTTGGCAACTTTTAGTCAACTCTCGGGTTCTGTGAGTATCCTGCTGTTTTTTTCCTTCAGTTTCTCTTTGTTGTTATACTCCACACATGAGTGATATCATTTGATATTGTCTTTCTCCGCCTGACCTATTTTTCTGAACATACTACTGTCTAGCTCCATCCACGTCATTGCAAATGGTAGGATTTGTTTTCTTCTTATGGCTGCTTACTGCACTTTGTAAACTGGATTTCATTCTTCCTTTTTGTTTGTAGTTTAGCTATGTGATTTCACCATTCATCTCCTTGTTATGAGAAACAGCTTTGTGTCAATCGATATGTATCTGTATCTATCTATCGCTCTGTCTGTCTGTATATCTATCTATCTTTCTATATATCCTTCTTTCTATCTCTCTGTCCTCTCTATTTATCTATCCATCTATCTAGCTTCCTGTCTTCTATCATGTGTATAATCTATCGATCATCTGTCATCTATCTATCTGTCTATCTATGAAACAATCTTCTTTCTGTCTGTCCATCTATCCTTATGTACAGAACAGTTAACTACATCAACTATGTCACTTCCCTACATTATGCTTTCAAAAATATTGCAAGGTCACTAGGCCGTAGGGAGAGCACTGGGTTTACTGAGACAATTGCAGATCGAATCAGCCGCGTGTGCTTACAAAACCAGTAAATGGTGGTGCAGGGACTTGAACCCGTATCTCTGTCCTCTGTCCTCTTAAACCTCCTTCTCGCTTGCTAACTGTATTTAGCCACATTCATTGACTAAGTCCTCACTGAAGACCCCAATTATACTTCCTCTGGGCCTGTTGTAGACAGAAAAGTATACTTGGTGCTTTACTCACCACCATGTTTGAGGGACATTGGCATGTTCACCACTGATAGGAGGAGGGACAAATAAAAAGGAACACCTATTTCTAGACAGGAGCATTTGGGAGCAAAGTGTGTGTTGTGGAGAGACGTGTTTGGTTGAGTGTCCCAACTTCCCTCTTTATGTGGTTATTACTTCTTTACAATCGTGGATATCATAAAACCCAGTGATTTCAAAAGCCCAGACGCATAGTATTACAGCAATTCATTTGTTGATGTGAGAAAAATGAGAAGGACATTGCAGTACCACTAAATCTATACCTGGGCACTGCTGATACCAAACAAAAGGAATTCACGGTGGCTAGGTAGGACTATTTTCTAGTGACTGTCTCTGGGGTCTCAAACAGAATCCATTTGTTTCTTTGTTTCAAAGATTCACTTGTATAGGGTACCTGTCCCCGCCCCTTCAGCTTGTAGTTTGTCTGTGTCCTTGGATCACAAGTGAGTCTCCAGTAAGGGAGCACTTAGGTGATCTTGAGTTTTCATCAGTTCTTCTAACCCTGTGTTATTTGATTGGAGCAGTGAAAGCCTGTACTTTTATTCTGATATTTGAGAGCTGTGCTCTTACTGCACTTTGAAATTTTTTTTGTTCTCATTAATATACAATCACATGCAGAACAATATGTTAACTAGTCTAACCCCTTCACCAAGTCTTCGCCAAATCCCAGTTTCAGTCTCTGGCCGTCAGCGTGTCGTAAGATGCTCTATAATCACTACTTGTCTTGTCTGTGCTGTATAGCCCTCCCAATGACCCTTCACACTACACATTATTCATGCTAATCTTAATGCCCCCATTCTTTTTCCCCGCCCTTATCAATCCCTTCCCACAAACACTACCCAGTCCCTTTCTCTTTGGTAACTCTTAGTCCACTCTCGGGTACTGTGTATATGCTGCTGTTTCTTCCTTCAGTTTTTCTTTGTTATCGTACTCCACACATGAGTTAAATCATTTGGTACATGTATTTCTCCGACTGACCTATTTGACTGAGCATAATACCCTCTAGCTCCATCCAAGTTATTGCCAATGATAGGATTTGTTTTCTTCTTATGGCTGCTTACTGCACTTTTTAAACTGGATTTTATTCTTCTTTTTCGTTTGTAGTTTGCTATGTGCTTCAACCTTTGCTCTCATATTTATGAGCAATAGCTTTGTGTTAATCGATATGAACCTATATCTTTCTATCTGTCTATCAATCAATCAATCAATCAATCAATCATCTTTCTGTCTGCCCATCTGTCCTTGTGTACCGAACAGGTAACCACATATCCTATGTCACTTTCCTACATTATGCTTCCAAAAATCCTGCAAGGTAACTAGGCTGTAGGGAGAGCACTGGGTTCACCGAGACACTTGCAGTTCGTGTCGGCTGAGTGTACCTACAAAACCAGGAAATGGTTGTGCAGGGACTTGAACCCGTGTCTCTATCCTCTGTCCTCTTTCATCTCCTTCTCACTTCCTGTCTGTATATAGCCACATTCATTCACTAAGTGCTCCCTGAAGACCACAAGTATCCTTCCTCTAGGCCTGTGGACGACAGAAACGTAAAATTGTTGCTTTGCTCACCACCATGTTTGAAGGACATCTATGTGAACACCACTGATAGGATGGAGGGTCAAATAAAAAGGAACACCAATTTCTAGACAGGAGCAGTTGGGAGCTAAGAGTGTATTGTGGAGTGACATATTTATTTGAGTGTCCAAACTTCCCTCTTTAGTTGGTTATTACCTCACATTCGTGAAGATCATAAAACCCACAGATTTCAAAGGCCCAGATTCTTATTATTTCAGCAACCCAGTTGTTGAGGTGAGAGAAAATGAGAAGGACGTTGCTCCACCACTAAATCTATGGCGGGGCCTTGCTGAAAACAAACAAAAAGAAATCACGGTGGCCAGATAGTGCTATTTTCTACTGACTGTCTCTGGGGGCTCAAACAGAATCCATTTGTTTGATTGTTTGTTTTTCAGTTTCACTCGTGTAGGGTACTTGTCCCCACACCTTCAGCTTGTAGTTTGTCTTTGTCCTTGGATCTCAAGTGAGTCTCCTGTAAGGAAGCACGTAGGTTTCTTGAGTTTTCATCCGTTCTTTTAACCCTGTGTCTTTTGTTTGCAGCACTCAGAGCCTGACCTTTTATTCTGATGATTCAGTGCTGTGCCCTTATTGCACTTAAATAATTTTTTTTGTTATCATTAATCTACAATCACGTGAAGAACATTATGTTTACTATGCTCCCCCTTATCCAAGTCCACCAGCAAAATCCTCTTAAAGTCGCTGTCCATCAGCATAGTTGGATGTTTTAAACCCCTTCAGCATGTACCCCTTCAAAGACACCGATACAGTCGCTGTCAATCATGGAGTAGTAAGATGCTATATAACCTCTACTAGTCTTCTCTGTGTTGTACAGCACTCCCCATGTACCGCGCGACCCCACGCAATATACATGGTAATCCTAATGCCCCCAATCTTTCTCCCCACACTTATCCCTCCCTTCAGAACCACCCTGTGCAGTCCTTTTCCCTTTGGCAACTTTTAGTCAACTCTCGGGTTCTGTGAGTATCCTGCTGTTTTTTTCCTTCAGTTTCTCTTTGTTGTTATACTCCACACATGAGTGATATCATTTGATATTGTCTTTCTCCGCCTGACCTATTTTTCTGAACATACTACTGTCTAGCTCCATCCACGTCATTGCAAATGGTAGGATTTGTTTTCTTCTTATGGCTGCTTACTGCACTTTGTAAACTGGATTTCATTCTTCCTTTTTGTTTGTAGTTTAGCTATGTGATTTCACCATTCATCTCCTTGTTATGAGAAACAGCTTTGTGTCAATCGATATGTATCTGTATCTATCTATCGCTCTGTCTGTCTGTATATCTATCTATCTTTCTATATATCCTTCTTTCTATCTCTCTGTCCTCTCTATTTATCTATCCATCTATCTAGCTTCCTGTCTTCTATCATGTGTATAATCTATCGATCATCTGTCATCTATCTATCTGTCTATCTATGAAACAATCTTCTTTCTGTCTGTCCATCTATCCTTATGTACAGAACAGTTAACTACATCAACTATGTCACTTCCCTACATTATGCTTTCAAAAACATTGCAAGGTCACTAGGCCGTAGGGAGAGCACTGGGCTCACTGAGACAATTGCAGATCGAATCAGCCGCGTGTGCTTACAAAACCAGTAAATGGTGGTGCAGGGACTTGAACCCGTATCTCTGTCCTCTGTCCTCTTTAACCTCCTTCTCGCTTGCTAACTGTATTTAGCCACATTCATTGACTAAGTCCTCACTGAAGACCCCAATTATACTTCCTCTGGGCCTGTTGTAGACAGAAAAGTATACTTGGTGCTTTACTCACCACCATGTTTGAGGGACATTGGCATGTTCACCACTGATAGGAGGAGGGACAAATAAAAAGGAACACCTATTTCTAGACAGGAGCATTTGGGAGCAAAGTGTGTGTTGTGGAGAGACGTGTTTGGTTGAGTGTCCCAACTTCCCTCTTTATGTGGTTATTACTTCTTTACAATCGTGGATATCATAAAACCCAGTGATTTCAAAAGCCCAGACGCATAGTATTACAGCAATTCATTTGTTGATGTGAGAAAAATGAGAAGGACATTGCAGTACCACTAAATCTATACCTGGGCACTGCTGATACCAAACAAAAGGAATTCACGGTGGCTAGGTAGGACTATTTTCTAGTGACTGTCTCTGGGGTCTCAAACAGAATCCATTTGTTTCTTTGTTTCAAAGATTCACTTGTATAGGGTACCTGTCCCCGCCCCTTCAGCTTGTATTTTGTCTGTGTCCTTGGATCACAAGTGAGTCTCCAGTAAGGGAGCACTTAGGTGATCTTGAGTTTTCATCAGTTCTTCTAACCCTGTGTTATTTGATTGGAGCAGTGAAAGCCTGTACTTTTATTCTGATATTTGAGAGCTGTGCTCTTACTGCACTTTGAAATTTTTTTTGTTCTCATTAATATACAATCACATGCAGAACAATATGTTAACTAGTCTAACCCCTTCACCAAGTCTTCGCCAAATCCCAGTTTCAGTCTCTGGCCGTCAGCGTGTCGTAAGATGCTCTATAATCACTACTTGTCTTGTCTGTGCTGTATAGCCCTCCCAATGACCCTTCACACTACACATTATTCATGCTAATCTTAATGCCCCCATTCTTTTTCCCCGCCCTTATCAATCCCTTCCCACAAACACTACCCAGTCCCTTTCTCTTTGGTAACTCTTAGTCCACTCTCGGGTACTGTGTATATGCTGCTGTTTCTTCCTTCAGTTTTTCTTTGTTATCGTACTCCACACATGAGTTAAATCATTTGGTACATGTATTTCTCCGACTGACCTATTTGACTGAGCATAATACCCTCTAGCTCCATCCAAGTTATTGCCAATGATAGGATTTGTTTTCTTCTTATGGCTGCTTACTGCACTTTTTAAACTGGATTTTATTCTTCTTTTTCGTTTGTAGTTTGCTATGTGCTTCAACCTTTGCTCTCATATTTATGAGCAATAGCTTTGTGTTAATCGATATGAACCTATATCTTTCTATCTGTCTATCAATCAATCAATCAATCAATCAATCATCTTTCTGTCTGCCCATCTGTCCTTGTGTACCGAACAGGTAACCACATATCCTATGTCACTTTCCTACATTATGCTTCCAAAAATCCTGCAAGGTAACTAGGCTGTAGGGAGAGCACTGGGTTCACCGAGACACTTGCAGTTCGTGTCGGCTGAGTGTACCTACAAAACCAGGAAATGGTTGTGCAGGGACTTGAACCCGTGTCTCTATCCTCTGTCCTCATTCATCTCCTTCTCACTTCCTGTCTGTATATAGCCACATTCATTCACTAAGTGCTCCCTGAAGACCACAAGTATCCTTCCTCTAGGCCTGTGGACGACAGAAACGTAAAATTGTTGCTTTGCTCACCACCATGTTTGAAGGACATCTATGTGAACACCACTGATAGGATGGAGGGTCAAATAAAAAGGAACACCAATTTCTAGACAGGAGCAGTTGGGAGCTAAGAGTGTATTGTGGAGTGACATATTTATTTGAGTGTCCAAACTTCCCTCTTTAGTTGGTTATTACCTCACATTCGTGAAGATCATAAAACCCACAGATTTCAAAGGCCCAGATTCTTATTATTTCAGCAACCCAGTTGTTGAGGTGAGAGAAAATGAGAAGGACGTTGCTCCACCACTAAATCTATGGCGGGGCCTTGCTGAAAACAAACAAAAAGAAATCACGGTGGCCAGATAGTGCTATTTTCTACTGACTGTCTCTGGGGGCTCAAACAGAATCCATTTGTTTGATTGTTTGTTTTTCAGTTTCACTCGTGTAGGGTACTTGTCCCCACACCTTCAGCTTGTAGTTTGTCTTTGTCCTTGGATCTCAAGTGAGTCTCCTGTAAGGAAGCACGTAGGTTTCTTGAGTTTTCATCCGTTCTTTTAACCCTGTGTCTTTTGTTTGCAGCACTCAGAGCCTGACCTTTTATTCTGATGATTCAGTGCTGTGCCCTTATTGCACTTAAATAATTTTTTTTGTTATCATTAATCTACAATCACGTGAAGAACATTATGTTTACTATGCTTCCCCTTATCCAAGTCCACCAGCAAAATCCTCTTAAAGTCGCTGTCCATCAGCATAGTTGGATGTTTTAAACCCCTTCAGCATGTACCCCTTCAAAGACACCGATACAGTCGCTGTCAATCATGGAGTAGTAAGATGCTATATAACCTCTACTAGTCTTCTCTGTGTTGTACAGCACTCCCCATGTACCGCGCGACCCCACGCAATATACATGGTAATCCTAATGCCCCCAATCTTTCTCCCCACACTTATCCCTCCCTTCAGAACCACCCTGTGCAGTCCTTTTCCCTTTGGCAACTTTTAGTCAACTCTCGGGTTCTGTGAGTATCCTGCTGTTTTTTTCCTTCAGTTTCTCTTTGTTGTTATACTCCACACATGAGTGATATCATTTGATATTGTCTTTCTCCGCCTGACCTATTTTTCTGAACATACTACTGTCTAGCTCCATCCACGTCATTGCAAATGGTAGGATTTGTTTTCTTCTTATGGCTGCTTACTGCACTTTGTAAACTGGATTTCATTCTTCCTTTTTGTTTGTAGTTTAGCTATGTGATTTCACCATTCATCTCCTTGTTATGAGAAACAGCTTTGTGTCAATCGATATGTATCTGTATCTATCTATCGCTCTGTCTGTCTGTATATCTATCTATCTTTCTATATATCCTTCTTTCTATCTCTCTGTCCTCTCTATTTATCTATCCATCTATCTAGCTTCCTGTCTTCTATCATGTGTATAATCTATCGATCATCTGTCATCTATCTATCTGTCTATCTATGAAACAATCTTCTTTCTGTCTGTCCATCTATCCTTATGTACAGAACAGTTAACTACATCAACTATGTCACTTCCCTACATTATGCTTTCAAAAACATTGCAAGGTCACTAGGCCGTAGGGAGAGCACTGGGCTCACTGAGACAATTGCAGATCGAATCAGCCGCGTGTGCTTACAAAACCAGTAAATGGTGGTGCAGGGACTTGAACCCGTATCTCTGTCCTCTGTCCTCTTAAACCTCCTTCTCGCTTGCTAACTGTATTTAGCCACATTCATTGACTAAGTCCTCACTGAAGACCCCAATTATACTTCCTCTGGGCCTGTTGTAGACAGAAAAGTATACTTGGTGCTTTACTCACCACCATGTTTGAGGGACATTGGCATGTTCACCACTGATAGGAGGAGGGACAAATAAAAAGGAACACCTATTTCTAGACAGGAGCATTTGGGAGCAAAGTGTGTGTTGTGGAGAGACGTGTTTGGTTGAGTGTCCCAACTTCCCTCTTTATGTGGTTATTACTTCTTTACAATCGTGGATATCATAAAACCCAGTGATTTCAAAAGCCCAGACGCATAGTATTACAGCAATTCATTTGTTGATGTGAGAAAAAAGAGAAGGACATTGCAGTACCACTAAATCTATACCTGGGCACTGCTGATACCAAACAAAAGGAATTCACGGTGGCTAGGTAGGACTATTTTCTAGTGACTGTCTCTGGGGTCTCAAACAGAATCCATTTGTTTCTTTGTTTCAAAGATTCACTTGTATAGGGTACCTGTCCCCGCCCCTTCAGCTTGTATTTTGTCTGTGTCCTTGGATCACAAGTGTGTCTCCAGTAAGGGAGCACTTAGGTGATCTTGAGTTTTCATCAGTTCTTCTAACCCTGTGTCTTTTGATTGGAGCAGTGAAAGCCTATACTTTTATTCTGATATTTGATAGCTAGGTTCTTACTGCTCTTTGAAATTTTTTTTGTTCTCATTAATATACAATCACATGCAGAACAATATGTTAACTAGTCTAACTCCTTCACCAAGTCCTCGCCAAATCCCAGTTTCAGTCGCTGTCTGTCAGCGTGTTGTAAGATGCTCTAGAATCACTACTTGTCCTCTCTGTGTTGTATAGCCCTCCCAATGACCATTCACCCTACACATTATTCATGCTAATCCTAATGCCCCCATTCTTTTTCCCCGCCCTTATCAATCCCTTCCCACAAACACTACCCAGACCCTTTCTCTTTGGTAACACTTAGTCCACTCTCGGGTACTGTGTATATGCTGCTTTTTCTTCCTTCAGTTTTTCTTTGTTATCGTACTCCACACATGAGTTAAATCATTTGGTACATGTATTTCTCCGACTGGCCTATTTGACTGAGCAAAATACCCTCTAGCTCCATCCAAGTTATTGCCAATGATAGGATTTGTTTTCTTCTTATGGCTGCTTACTGCACTTTTTAAACTGGATTTTACTCTTCTTTTTCTTTTGTAGTTTGCTATGTGCTTCGACCTTTGCTCTCATGTTTATGAGCAATAGCTTTGTGTTAATCGATATGAACCTATATCTTTCTATCTGTCTGTCTATCAATCAATCAATCAATCAATCAATCAATCATCTTTCTGTCTGCACATCTGTCCTTGTGTACCGAACAGGTAACCACATATCCTATGTCACTTTCGTACATTATGCTTCCAAAAATCCTGCAAGGTAACTAGGCTGTAGGGAGAGCACTGGGTTCACAGAGACACTTGCAGGTCGTGTCGGCCGAGTGTACCTACAAAACCAGGAAATGGTTGTGCAGGGACTTGAACCCGTGTCTCTATCCTCTGTCCTCTTTCATCTCCTTCTCACTTCCTGTCTGTATATAGCCACATTCATTCACTAAGTGCTCCCTGAAGACCACAAGTATCCTTCCTCTGGGCCTGTGGACGACAGAAACGTAAAATTGTTGCTTTGCTCACCACCATGTTTGAAGGACATCTATGTGAACACCACTGATAGGATGGAGGGTCAAATAAAAAGGAACACCAATTTCTAGACAGGAGCAGTTGGGAGCTAAGAGTGTATTGTGGAGTGACATATTTATTTGAGTGTCCAAACTTCCCTCATTAGGTGGTTATTACTTCACATTCGTGAAGATCATAAAACCCACAGATTTCAAAGGCCCAGATTCTTATTATTTCAGCAACCCAGTTGTTGAGGTGAGAGAAAATGAGAAGGACGTTGCTCCACCACTAAATCTATGGCTGGGCCTTGCTGAAAACAAACAAAAAGAATTCACGGTGGCCAGATAGTGCTATTTTCTACTGACTGTCTCTGGGGGCTCAAACAGAATCCATTTGTTTGATTGTTTGGTTTTCAGTTTCACTCGTGTAGGGTACTTGTCCCCACACCTTCAGCTTGTAGTTTGTCTTTGTCCTTGGATCTCAAGTGAGTCTCCTGTAAGGAAGCATGTAGGTTTCTTGAGTTTTCATCCGTTCTTTTAACCCTGTGTCTTTTGTTTTCAGCACTCAGAGCCTGACATTTTTTTTTCTGATGATTCAGTGCTGTGCCCTTATTGCACTTAAAAAATTTTTTTTGTTATCATTAACCTACAATCACGTGAAGAACATTATGTTTACTATGCTCCCCCTTATCCAAGTCCACCAGCAAAAACCTCTTAAAGTTGCGGTACATCAGCATAGTTGGATGTTTTAAACCTCTTCAGCATGTACCCCTTCAAAGACACCGATACAGTCGCTGTCAATCATGGAGTAGTAAGATGCTATATAACCTCTACTAGTCTTCTCTGTGTTGTACAGCACTCCCCATGTCCCGCACGACCCCATGCAATATACATGGTAATCCTAATGGTCCCAATCTTTCTCCCCGCACTTATCCCTCCATTCAGAATCACCCTGCCCAGTACTTTTCCCTTTGGCAACTTTTAGTCTACTCTCGGGTTCTGTGACTATCCTGCTGTTTTTTTCCTTCAGTTTCTCTTTGTTGTTATACTCCACACATGAGTGATATCATTTGATATTGTCTTTCTCCACCTGACCTATTTTTCTGTACATACTACTGTCTAGCTCCATCCATGTCATTGCAAATGGTAGGATTTGTTTTCTTCTTATGGCTGCTTACTGCACTTTGTAAACTTGATGTCATTCTTCCTTTTTGTTTGTAGTTTAGCTATGTGATTTCACCATTCATCTCCTGGTTATGAGCAACAGCTTTGTGTCAATCGATATGTATCTGTATCTATCTATCGCTCTGTCTGTATATCTATCTATCTTTCTATATATCCTTCTTCCTATTTCTCTATCCTCTCTATTTATCTATCCATCTATCTAGCTTCCTGTCTTCTATCTATCATGTGTATCATCTATATATCATCTGTCATCTATCTATCTATCTATGAAACAATCTTCTTTCTGTCTGTCCATCTATCCTTATGTACAGAACAGTTAACTACATCACCTATGTCACTTCCCTACATTATGCTTCCAAAAACATTGCAAGGTCACTAGGCCGTAGGGAGAGCAAGGGGCTCACTGAGACAATAGCAGATCGAATCAGACGCGTGTGCTTACAAAACCAGTAAATGGTGGTGCAGGGACTTGAACCCGTATCTCTGTCCTCTGTCCTCTTAAACCTCCTTCTCGCTTGCTAACTGTATTTAGCCACATTCATTGACTAAGTCCTCACTGAAGACCCCAATTATACTTCCTCTGGGCCTGTTGTAGACAGAAAAGTATACTTGGTGCTTTACTCACCACCATGTTTGAGGGACATTGGCATGTTCACCACTGATAGGAGGAGGGACAAATAAAAAGGAACACCTATTTCTAGACAGGAGCATTTGGGAGCAAAGTGTGTGTTGTGGAGAGACGTGTTTGGTTGAGTGTCCCAACTTCCCTCTTTATGTGGTTATTACATCTTTACAATCGTGGATATCATAAAACCCAGTGATTTCAAAAGCCCAGACGCATATAATTACAGCAATTCATTTGTTGATGTGAGAAAAATGAGAAGGACATTGCAGTACCACTAAATCTATACCTGGGCACTGCTGATACCAAACAAAAGGAATTCACGGTGGCTAGGTAGGACTATTTTCTAGTGACTGTCTCTGGGGTCTCAAACAGAATCCATTTGTTTCTTTGTTTCAAAGATTCACTTGTATAGGGTACCTGTCCCCGCCCCTTCAGCTTGTAGTTTGTCTGTGTCCTTGGATCACAAGTGAGTCTCCAGTAAGGGAGCACTTAGGTGATCTTGAGTTTTCATCAGTTCTTCTAACCCTGTGTCTTTTGATTGGAGCAGTGAAAGCCTGTACTTTTATTCTGATATTTGATAGCTAGGCTCATACTGCACTTTGAAATTTTTTTTGTTCTCATTAATATACAATCACATGCAGAACAATATGTTAACTAGTCTAACCCCTTCACCAAGTCCTCGCCAAATCCGTTTCAGTCACTGTCCGTCAGCGTGTCGTAAGATGCTCTAGAATCATGACTTGTCTTCTCTGTGTTGTATAGCCCTCCCAATGATCCTTCACCCTACACATTATTCATGCTAATCCTAATGCCCCCATACTTTTTCCCCGCCCTTATCAATCCCTTCCCACAAACACTACACAGTCCCTTTCTCTTTGGTAACTCTTAGTCCACTCTCGGGTACTGTGTATATGCTGCTGTTTCTTCCTTCAGTTTTTCTTTGTAATCGTACTCCACACATGAGTTAAATCATTTGGTACATGTATTTCTCCGACTGGCCTGTTTAACTGAGCATAATAACCTCTGGCTCCATCCAAGTTATTGCCAATGATAGGATTTTTTTTCTTCTTATGGCTGCTTACTGCACTTTTTAAACTGGATTTTATTCTTCTTTTTAATTTGTAGTTTTGCTATATGCTTCAACCATTGCTCTCATGGTTATGAGCAGTAGCTTTGTGTTAATCGATATGAACCTATATCTATCTATCTGTCTATCAATCAGTCAATCAAACATCTTGCTGTCTGCCCATCTGTCCTTGTGTACCGAACAGTTAACCACATATCCTATATCACTTTCCTACATTATGCTTCCAAAAATCATGCAAGGTATCTTGGCTGTAGGGAGAGCACTTGGTTCACCGAGACACTTACGGGTCGTGTCGGCCGAGTGTACCTACAAAACCAGGAAATGGTTGTGCAGGGACTTGAACCCGTGTCTCTGTCCTCTGTCCTCTTTCATCTCCTTCTCACTTCCTGTCTGTATTTAGCCAAATACATTCACTAAGTTCTCCCTGAAGACCACAAGTATACTTCTTCTGGGCCTGTGGTCGACAGAAACGTACACTTCCTGTCTGTATTTAGCCACATTCATACACTAAGTGCTCCCTGTAGACCACAAGTATCCTTCCTCTGGGCCTTTGGTCGACAGAAATGTAAACTTGTTGCTTTGCTCACCACCATGTTTGAAGGACATCTATGTGAACACCACTGATAGGATGGAGGGTCAAATAAAAAGGAACACCAATTTCTAGACTGGAGCAGTTGGGAGCTAAGAGTGTATTGTGGAGTGACATGTTTATTTGAGTGTCCAAATTTCCCTCTTTAGGTGGTTATTACTTCACATTCGTGAAGATCATAAAACCCACAGATTTCAAAGGCCCAGTTTCTTATTATTACAGCAACTCAGTTGTTGAGGGGAGAGAAAATGAGATGGACGTTGCTCCACCACTAAATCTATGGCTGGGCCTTGCTGAAAACAAACAAAATGTATTCACGGTGGCTAGATAGTGCTATTTTCTACAGACTGTCTCTGGGGGCTCAAACAGAATCCATGTGTTTGATTGTTTGTTTTTCAGTTTCACTCGTGTAGGGTACTTGTCCCCACACCTTCAGCTTGTAGTTTGTCTGTGTCCTTGGATCTCAAGTGAGTCTCCTGTAGGGAAGCACGTAGGTTTCTTGAGTTTTCATCCGTTCTTTTAAACTTGTGTCTTTTGTTTGCAGCACTCAGAGCCTGAACTTTTATTCTGATGATTCAGTGCTGTGCCCTTATGGCACTTAAAAAATTTTTTTTGTTATAATTAATCTACAATCACGTGAAGAACATTATGTTTACTATGCACCCCCTTAACCAAGTCCACCAGCAAAAACCTCTTAAAGTCACTGTCCATCAGCATAGTTGGATGCTTTAAACCCCTTCAGCATGTACCCCTTCAAAGACACCGATACAGTCGCTGTCAATCATGGAGTAGTATGATGCTATATAACCTCTACTAGTCTTCTCTGTGTTGTACAGCACTCCCCATGTCCCGCACGACCCCACGCAATATACATGGTAATCCTAATGCTCCCATTCTTTCTCCCCGCACTTATCCTTCCATTCAGAACCACCCTGCCCAGTCCTTTTCCCTTTGGCAACTTTTAGTCATCTCTCGGGTTCTGTGACTATCCTGCTGTTTTTTTCCTTCAGTTTTTCTTTGTTGTTATACTCCACACATGAGTGATATCATTTGATATTGTCTTTCCCCGCCTGACCTATTTTTCTGAACATACTACTGTTTAGCTCCATCCACGTCACTGCAAATGGTAGGATTTGTTTTCTTCTTATTGCTGCTTACTGCACTTTGTAAACTGTATTTCATTCTTCCTTTTTGTTTGTAGTTTAGCTATGTTATTCACCATTCAACTCCTGGTTATGAACAATAGCTTTGTGTCAATTGATATGTATCTGTATCTATCTATCTAATGGTCTGTCTGTCTATGTATGTATGTATGTATGTATGTATATATGTATCTATGTATCTATCTTCCTCTCATCTATCTATGATGTCTATCATCTATCAATCTATGTGCCTATCTATCTATAATTCATCTGTCATCTGTGTACCTATCTATCTATGAATCAATCATCTTTTTGTCTGCCCATCTATCCTTCTGTACAGAACAGTTAACAACATAGCCTATGTCTCTTCCCTACATTATGCTTCCAGAAATCTTGCAAGGTAACTAAGCCATAAGGAGAGCACTGTGTTCACCGATACGCTTTCATGTAGCGTCAGCAGCGTGTGCTTACAAAACCAGTAAATGGAGGTGAAAGGACTTGAACCTGTATCTCTGTCCTCTGTCCTCTTATACTTCCTGCTCCCTTGGTGACTTTATTTATCCACATTCAGTGAGTAAGTGATCATTGAAGACCACAAGTATCCTTCGTCTGGTCCGGTTGTCGAAAGAAAAGTGTACTTGGTTCTTTGCACACCACCATGTTTGAGGGACATCGGCGTGATTACTGCTGATAGGTGCAGGGACAATTATAAAGGAACACCTATTTCTGGACAGGAGGAGTTGTTAACAAGAGTGTGTTGTGGAGTGAAGTGTTTATTTGAGGGTCCAAACTTCCCTCCTTAGGTGGTTATTACTACTTTACGTTCGTGAACATGATAAAAACCAATGATTTGAAAAGCCCAGACGCATAATATTACAGCAATTCATTTGTTGAGGTGAGAGGAAATGAGAAGGAACTTGCTGCACCACTAAATCTATGCCTGAGCACTGCTGAAATCAAACAAAAAGAATTCACGGAGGCTAGATAGGGCTATTTTCTACTGACTCTCTCTGGGGACTCAAACGGAATTCATTTGTTTGTTTGTTTCTTATTTTCACTTGTATAGTAATCTGTCCCCGCCCCTTCAGCTTGTAGTTTGTCTGTGTCCTTGGATCTCCAGTGAAACTCCAGTAAGGGAGCACGTAAGAGGTCTTGAGTTTTCATCAGTTCTTCTAACACTGTGTTATTGATTGGAGCACTCAAAGCCTGTACTTTTATTCTGATATTTGAGAGCTGTGCTCTTACTTCACTTTGAAATATTTTTTGTTCTCATTAATGTACAATCACAGGCAAAACATTATGTTTTCCAGTCTACACCCTTCACCAAGTCCCCGGAAAAAGCCAGTTACAGTCGCTGTCCGTCAGCGTGTATTAAGATGCTGTAGAATCACTACATGTCCTCTCGGTGTTATGCAGCCGTACAGATGACCCCCAAAGTTACACACTATACATGCTAATCCTAATGCCCCCATTCTTTTTCCCCGCCCTTATTACTCCCTTCCCACAAAACCTACCCTGTCCCTTTCTCTTTGGTAACTGTTAGTCCACTCTCGGGTTCTGTGAATCTGCTGCTGTCTTTTCCTTCAGTTTTTCTTTGTTATCATACTCCACACATGAGTGAAATCATTTGGTACATGTATTTCTCCTCCTTGAATATTTGACTGAGCATAATACCCTCTAGCTCCATCCACGTTATTGCAAATGATAGGATTTGTTTTCTTCTTATGGCTGCCTACTGCAATTTTTAAACTGGATTTCATTCTTCTTTTTTGTTTGTAGTTTCGCTATGTGCTTTCACCATTGCTCTCCTGGTTATGAGCAGTAGCTTTGTGTTAATCGATATGTACCTATATCTATCTGTCTGTCTGTCTATCTATTTATCAATCAATCAATCAATCAATCATCTTTTTGTCTGCCCATCTGTCATTGTGTACAGAACAGTTAACCATATATCCTATATCACTTTCCTACATTATGCTTCCAAAAATCCTGCAAAGTATCTAGGCTGTAGAGAGAGCACTGGGTTCACCGAGACACTTGCAGGTCGAGTCGGCCGCGTGTACCTACAAACCAGGAAATGGTTGTGCCGGGACTTGAACCCGTGTCTCTATCCTCTGTCCTCTTTCATCTCCTTCTAACTTGCTGTCTGTGTTTAGCCACATTCTTTGACAAAGTGCTCCCTGAAGACCACAAGTATCATTCCTCTGGGCCTGTTGTCGCTAGAAAAGTAAACTTGTTGTTTGCTCACCACCATGTATGAAGGACATCAGCGTGATCACGGCTGATAGGACGGAGGGTCAAATAAAAAGGAACACCAATTTATAGACAGGAGCAGTTGGGAGCTAAGAGTGTATTGTGGGGTGATGTGTTTATTTGAGTGTCCAAACTTCCCTCTTTACGTGGTTATCAGATTTTCACATTCGTGAACATCATAAAACCCACTGATTTCAAAGGCCCAGATGATTATTATTACAGCAACTCAGTTGTTGAGGTGAGAGAAAATGAGAAGTATGTTGCTGCACCACTAAATCAATGGCTGGGAACGGCTGAAACCAAACAAAAAGAATTCACGGTGGCCAGATAGGGCTATTTTCTTCTGACTGTCCCAGGGGACTCAAACAGAATCCATTTGTTTGATTGTTTTTCAGTTTCACTCGTGAAGCGTACTTATCCACACACCTTCGGCTTGTAGTTTGTCTGTGTCCTTGGATCTCAAGTGAGTCTCCTGTAAGTAAGCACGTAGGTATCTTGAGTTTTCATCCCTTCTTTTAAACCTGTGTCTTTTGTTTGCTGCACTCAGTGCCTGACCTTTTATTCTGATGATTCAGAGCTGTGCACTTATTGCACTTAAAGAATTTTTTTATCATTAAGCTAAAATCACTTGAAGAACATTATGTTTACTATGCTCCCCCCTTCACCAAGTACCCCTGAAAAACCTCTTCAGTCGCTGTCGATCTGCGTATTTGGATGCTGTAGACCCCTTCACCATGTCCCTCCCAACAGAAACCGTTACAGTCGCTGTCCATCAGTGAGTAGTAAGATGCTATATGATCTCTACTAGCCTTCTCTGTGTTGTACAGCACTACCCATGCCCCCTAGACACCAAGCATTGTACATGCTAAAATTAGTGCCCCCATTCTTTCTCCTCACACTTATCCCTCCCTTCAGACCCACGCTGCCCAATCCTTTTCCCTTTGGTAACTTTTTGTCAACTGTCGGGTACTTTGAGTCTGCTGCTGTTTTTTTCCTTCAGTTTTTCTTTGTTGTTATACTCCACACATGAGTGAAAACACTTGGTACTTGTTTTTCTCCGCCTGGCCTATTTCTCTGAACATACTACCGTCTAGCTCCATCCAGGTCATTGCAAATGGTAGTATTTGTTTTCTTCTTAAGGCTGCTTACTGCACTTTTTAAACTGGATTTCATTCTTCCTTTTTGTTTGTAGTTTAGCTATGTTATTCACCATTCAACTCCTGGTTATGAACAATAGCTTTGTGTCAATCTATATGTATCTGTATCTATCTATCTAATGGTCTGTCTGTCTATCTATGTATCTATGTATGTATGTATGTATGTACCTATGTATGTATGTTTCTATCTATCTTCCTATCATCTATCTATGATGTCTATTATCTATCAATCTATGTACCTATCTATCTATATTTCATCTGTCATCTGTGTACCTATCTATCTATGGATCAATCATCTTTTTGTCTGCCCATCTATCCTTCTGTACAGAACAGTTAACAACATAGCCTATGTCTCTTCCCTACATTATGCTTCCAGAAATCTTGCAAGGTAACTAAGCCATAAGGAGAGCACTGTGTTCACCGATACACTTTCATGTAGAGTCAGCAGCGTGTGCTTACAAAACCAGTAAATGGAGGTGAAAGGACTTGAACCTGTATCTCTGTCCTCTGTCCTCTTATACTTCCTGCTCCCTTGGTGACTTTATTTAGCCACATTCAGTGAGTAAGTGATCCCTGAAGACCACAAGTATCCTTCGTCTGGGCCTGTTGTCGACAGAAAAGTGTACTTGGCCCTTTGCACACCACCATGTCTGAGGGACATTGGCGTGATCGCTGCTGATAGGTGGAGGGACAAATATGAATTAACACCTATTTCTGGACAGGAGCAGTTGGGAACAAAGAGTGTGTTGTGGAGTGAAGTGTTTATTTGAGGGTCCAAACTTCCCTCCTTAGGTGGTTATTACTACTTTACGTTCGTGAACATCATAAAAAGCAATGATTTGAAAAGCCCAGACGCATATTGTTACAGCAATTCATTTGTTGAGGTGAGAGGAAATGAGAAAGAACTTGCTGCACCACTAAATCAATGCCTGAGCCCTGCTGAAATCAAACAAAAAGAGTTCACGGTGGCTAGATAGGGCTATTTTCTACTAACTCTCTCTGGGGACTCAAACTGAATTCATTTGTTTGTTTGTTTCTTATTTTCACTTGTATAAGTAATCTGTCCCCGCCCCTTCATCTTGTAGATTGTCTGTGTCCTTGGATCTCCAGTGAGTCTCCAGTAAGGGAGCACGTTGGTGGTCTTGAGTTTTCATCCCTTCTTTTAACCCTGTGTCTTTTCATTGGAGTTCTGAAGAGCCTGTACTTTTATTCTGAGAATTGAGAGATATGTCCTTATTGCACTTAAAAAATGATTTTTGTTATGATTAATCCACAATCACTAAAAGAACATTATGATCACCAAGTACACCACGTCCCCCCCAAAAACCCCTTTACAGTAGCTGTCCATCAGCATAGTTGGATGCTGTAGACCAGTTCAACATGTCCCCCCCAAACCCCATTACAGTCGCTTTCCATCAGCGTGTAGTAAGATGCTGTAGAATCACTACTGATCTTCTCTGTGTTGTACAGCCCTCCCCATGCTCCCCCCACCCACACATTATACATGCTAATCCTAATGCCCCCTTTCTTTCTCCCCACAATTATCAAACCCTTCCCACCCACACTGCCTAGTCCCTTTCCCTTTGGTAACTTGTTAGACCACTCTTGGGTTCTGTGAGTCTGCTGCTGTTTTTGTCCTTCAGTTTTTCTTTTTTGTTATACTCAACACATGAGTGAAATCATTTGGTACTTGTCTTTCTCCGCATGGCCTTTTTCACTGAGCATAATACCCTCTACCTCCATCCACGTTGTTCAAATGGTAGGGTTTTTTACTTCTTACGGCTTCTTACTGTACTTTTTAAACTAGATTTCTGTCTTCTCTTTTGTCTGTAGTTTCGCTATATGCTTTCACCATTGCTCTCCTCGTTATTAGCAATAACTTTACGTTAATCAATATGTACCTGTATCTATCTATCCATCTGTCTGTCTATCTATCTATCTATCTATCTATCTATCTATCTATCTATCTATCTATCTGTATTCCTATCATCTATCTATGATGTCTATCATCAATCTATGTACCTATCTATCAATCTTTCATCTGTCGTCTGTCTAGCTATCTATCTATGAATCAATCATCTTTCTGTCTGGCCATCTATAATTATGTACAGAACAGTTAACAACATCGCCTTTGTCACTTCCCTACATTATGCTTCCAAAACTCTTTCAAGGTAACTAGGCTGTAGGAAGAGCACTCGGATCACCGAGACACTTGCAGGTCGAGTCAGCCACGTGTACCTACAAAACCAGTAAATGGTTGTGCAGGGACTTGAACCTGTGTCTGTATCCTCTATTATCTTCTTCTCACTGGCTGACTCTATTTAGCCACATTCATTGACTAAGTGCTCCGTGAAGACCACAAGTATTGTTCCTCTTGGCCTGTTGTCCACAGAAAGAAAACTTGGTGCTTTGCTCACCACCATGTTTGAGGGACATCGGCGTGATCATCGCTGATAGGATGGAACAACAAATGAAAAGGAACACCAGTTGCTAGACAGGAGCGGTTGGGAGCAAAGAGTGTGTTGTGGAGTGACGTGTTTATTTCAGTGTCCAAACTTCCCTCTTTATATAGTTATTACTTCTTTACATTCATGAACTTCATAAAACCCACTGATCTCAAAGGTCCAGACGTATACTTTTACAGCAATTCAATTGTTGAGTTGAGAGAAAATGAGAAAGACGTTGCTGTACCACTAAATCTATAGCTGGGCAATGCTGAAACCAAACAAAAAGAATTCACGTTGGCCAGATAGGGCTATTTTCTACTGACTGTCTCTGTGGACTCAAACAGAATCCATTCTAGGATTGTTTGTTTTTCAGTTTCACTGTGTTGGGTACCTGTACACACCCCTTCGGCTTTTAGATTGTCTGTGTCCTTGGATCTCAAGAGAGTCTCCTGTAAGTAAGGGAGCACGAAGGTGGTCTTGAGTTTTCAACCCTTCTTTTAACCCAGTGTCATTTGATTGGAGCACTCAAAGGCTGTCCTTTAATTCTGATGATTCAGAGCTGTGCCCTTTTTGCACTTAAAAAATTGTTTTTGTTATCATTAATCTGCAATCACGTGAAGAACATTATGTTTCCTAGACTCCCCCCTTCACCAAGTCCCTCCCAAAAACCTCTTACAGTTGCTGTCAGTTAGCAGAGATGGATGCTGTAGACCCGTTCACGATGTACCCCCACACACACCCCATTACAGTCGCTGTCCTTCAGCGTGTAGTAAGATGCTGTAGAATATCTACTTGTCTTCTCTGTGTTGTACAGCACTCGCCATGCGACCCCGCCCTCACGCATTATACATGCTTATCCTAATCTCCCTTTTCTTTCTCCCCACCCTTATCCCTCCCTTCCCAACCACCCTTCTCAGTCCTTTTCCCTTTGGTAACTGTTACTCCACATTCGGGTTCTGTGAGTCTGCTGCTGTTTTTTTTTGTCAGTGTTTCTTTGTTGTTATACTCCACACATGAGTGAAATCATTTGGTACTTGTCTTTCTCCGCCTGGAATATTTCACTGAGCATACTACCGTCTCGCTCCATCCACGTCATTTGCAAATGGTAGCATTTGTTTTCTTCTTATGGCTGCAAACGGCAGTTTTTAAACTGGACTTCATTCTTCCTTTTAGTTTGTAGTTTCGCTATGTGCTTTCACCATTGCTTTCCTGGTTATGAGCAATACGTTTGTGTTTCACGATATGTACCTATACTTATCTATCTGTCTGTATGTCTAACTATCTATCAATCAATCAGTCATCTTTTTGTCTGAACATCTGTCCTTGTATGCAGAACAGTTAACAACATAGACCATGTCCCTTCGCTACGTTATGCTTCCAAAAATCTTGCAAGGTAACTAGGTCGTAAGGAGAGTCCTGGGTTCCCCGAGACACTTGCAGGTTGAGTCAGAAGTGTACCTACAAAACCAGGAAATGGTGGTGCAGGGACTTGTACTCGTGTCTCTGTCCTCTCTCCTCTTTTATCTCCTTCTCACTTGCTGACTGTATTTAGCCACATCATTGACTAAGGGCTCCCTGAAGACCACAAGAATCCTTCCTCTGGGCCTGATGTCGACAGAAAAGTAAACTTGCTGCTTGCTCACCACCATATTTGAGGAACATCGGCGTGATAAACCCTGATAAGAGGGAGGGACAAATAAAAAGGAACACCACTTCCTAGACAGGAGCAGTTGGGATAAAAGAGTGTGTTGTGGAGTGAAGTGTTTATTTGAGTGTCCAAACTTCCCTCTTTATCTGGTTATTACTTCTTTACATTCGTGGACATCATAAACCCACTGATTTCAAAGGCCCAGACCCATATTATTACAGCAATTCAGTTGTTGAGTTGAGAGAAAATGAGAAGGATGTTGCTGCACCACTAAATCTATGTCTGGGCACTGCTGATACCAAACAAAAAGCATTCACAGTGGCCAGATAGGGCTATTTTCTACTGACTGTCTCTGGGGACACACACAGAATCCATTTGATTGATTGTTTTATGGATTCAATTGTGTTGGGTACCTCTCAGCACCCCTACGGCTTGTAGTTTGTCTGTGTACTTGGATGTCAAGTGGGTCTCCTGTAAGAGAGCACGTAGGTGTTCTTGAGTTTTCATAATTTCTTTTAACCCTGTCTTTTGTTTGGAGCACTCAAAGCCTGTCCTTTAACACTGATGATTCAGAGATGTGCCCTTATTGCACTTTAAAATTCTTTTTTTGTTATCATTATTCTGCAATCGCATGAAGAACATTATGTTTACTACGATCCCCCCTTCACCAAGTCCGCCCCAAAACCTCTTACAGAATGTCTCCATCAGCATAGTTGGATGCTCTAGACTAATTCACCATGAACCCACACACACACCCCGTTACAGTCGCTGTCCATCAGCGTGTAGTAAGATGTTGTAGAATCTCTACTTTTCTTCTCTGTGTTGTACAGCACTCCCCATGCCCAACCGACCGCATGCATTATTCATGCTAATAATAATATCCCCTTTCTTTCTTCCTGCCCTTATCCCTCCCTTATCACCCACCCTGCCCAGTACTTTTCCCTTTGGTATCTGTTAGTCCACTCTCGGGTTCTGTGATTCTGCTGGTGTTTTTTTCCATCAGTTTTTCTATGTTGTTGTACTCTACACATGAGTAAAATCATTTTTTACTTGTCTTTCTCCTCCTGGCCTATTTCACTGAGCATACTACCGTCTAACTCCATCCACATCATTGTAAATGGTAGGATTTGTTTTCTTCTTATGGCTGCTTACTGCACACTTTAAACTGGATTTCATTCTTCCTTTTTGTTTGTAGTATCACTATGTGTTTTCACCATTTATCTCCTGGTTATGAGCAATAGCTTTGTGTTAATCGATATGTATCTGTATCTATCTATCTATCTATCTATCTATCTATCTATCTATCTATCTATCTATCTATCTGTCTGTCTGTCTGTCTACAACCTATCTACCTATGTATCTATCTGTCTATCTATCTATCTATCTATCTATCTATCTATCTATCTATCTATCTATCTATCTATGTATCTATCTATCTATCTATCTGTCTGTCTGTCTGTCTGTCTATCTGTCTATCTATTTGTCTATCAATCTATTTATCTGTCTATCTACCTATCTTTCCTAAGATCTTTCTATCTACCTACCTACCTACCTATCTATCTATCTATCTATCTATCTATCTATCTATCTATCTATCTATCTATCTATCTATCTATCTATCTATCTCTCTATCTATCTGTCTGTCTGTCTGTCTGTCTGTCTGTCTGTCTATCTGTCTATCTATTTGTCTATCAATCTATCTATTTATCTGTCTATCTACCTATATTTCCTAATATCTTTCTATCTACCTACCTACCTATCTATCTATCTTTCTATCTATCTATCTATCTATCTATCTATCTATCTATCTATCTATCTATCTATCTGCCTATCTTTCATGACTATCATCTATCTATCAATCATCTGTCATCTATGTATCTATGAATCTACCATCTTTTTGTGTGCCCATCTATTCTTATGTACAGAACAGTTAACAACATAGCGTATGTCACTTTCCAACATTATGCTTCCAAAAACAGTGCAAGATGAGTAGGCTGTATTGAGAGCACTGGGTTCACTGAGACAATTGCAGGTCGAGTCAGCATCGTGTCCTTACAAAACCAGTAAATGGTGGTGCAGGGACTTGAACCCATCTCTCTGTCATCTGTCCTCTTTTCCCTCCTTCTCGATTGCTGACTGTATTTAGCCACATTCATTGACTAAGTGCTACCTTAAGATCACAAGTTTCATTCCTCTGGGCCTCTTGTAGACAGTAAAGTATACTTGGTGCTTTGCTTACCACCATGTTTGAGGGACATCGGCGTGATCACCGCTGATAGGAGGAGGGTCAAATAAAAAGAACACCTATGTCTAGACAGGAGCATTTGGGAGCAAAGAGAGTGTTGTGGAGTTACGTGTTTGTTTGAGTGTCCAAACTTCACACTTTAGGGGGTTATTACTTCTTTACATTTGTGAACATCATAAAACACACTGATTTCAAAAGCCCAGACTCATATTATTACAGCAATTCAGTTGTTGAGGTGAGAAAAAATGAGAAGGACTTTGCTAAACCACTAAATCAATGGCTGGGCACTGCTGAAACCAAACAAAAAGAATTCACGGTGGCTAGATAGGGCTATTTTCTACTGGCTGTCTGTGGGGACTCAAACAGAATCCATTTGTTTGTTTGTTTGTTTCTCAGTTTCACTTGTGTAGGGTACCCGTTCCCGCCCCTTCAGCTTGTGGTTTGTGTCCTTGGATCTCAAGTGAGTATCCAGTAAGGGAGCACGTACGTGGTCTTGTGTTTTCATCCCTTATTCTAACCCTGTGTGTTTTGATTGGAGCACTCAAAGAATGTCCCTTTATTCTGATGATTCAGCGCTGTTCCCTTATTGCACTTAAAAATTTTTTTTGTTATCATTAATCTACAATCACGTGAAGAAATTTACGGTTACTAGGCTTCCCATTCAACATTCCGCATCTAAAACCTATTACAGTCGCTGCCCATCAGCCTGTAGTAATATTTTGTAGAATCCCTACTGTCCTGTCTGTGTTGTACAGTCCTCCCCATGCTACTCCCACCACACACATTATACACACTAATATAATGCCCCCTTTCTTTCTCCCCACCCTTATCCCTCCTTCCCACCCAACCTGCCCAGTCCCTTTTCCTTTAGTAACTGTTTGCAAACTCGCGGGTTCTGTGAGTCTGCTGCTATTTTTTTCTTCAGATTTTCTTGTTTGTTATACTCCACACATGAGTGAAATCATTTGGTTCTTTTCTTTCTCCACCTGGCCTATTTCACTGAGCATAATACCCACTAGCTCCATCCACGTTGTTGCAAATGGTAGGATTTGTTTTCTTCTTATGGCTGATTACTGCACTTTTTAAACTGTATTTCTGTCTTCTCTTTTGTCTGTAGTTTCGCTATATGATTTCACCATTGCTCTCCTTGTTATGAGCAATAGCTTTGTTTTAATCAATATGTACTTTTATCTATCTATCTGTCTGTCAATCCATCTATCTATCTGTCTATCAATCAGTAAATCATCTTTTTGTTTGCCCATCTGTCCTTTTGTACAAAACAGTTAACAAGATAGCCTGTGTCACTTCCTTACATTGTGCTTCCAAAAATATTTCAAGCTAACTAGGCTGAAGGTAAAGCACTGGGTTCACCGAGACATTTGCAGGTAGAGTCAGCCGCATATTCCTACTAAACCAGGAAATTTTGCTGCAGGGTCTTGAACCAGTGTCTCTCTCCTCTCTCCTCTTTTATCTACTTCTCACTTGCTGACTGTATGTAGTCACATTCATTGACTAAGGGCTCCCTGAAGACCACAAGTATCCTTCCTCTGGGCCTGTTTTCGACAGAAAAGTAAACTTGGTGCTTTGCTCCTAACCGTGTTTGAGGGACATCGGCGTGATCACCACTGATAGGATGGAACAACAAATGAAAAGGAACACCAATTTCTAGACAGGAGCAGTTGGGTGCAAAGAGTGTGTTGTGGGGTAACGTGTTTATTTGAGTGTCCAAACTTCCCTCTTTATCTGGATATTGTTTCTTTACATTAATGAACATCATAAAACCCACTGATTTCAAAGGCCCAGATGCTTATTTTTTCACCAATTCAGTTGTTGAAGTGAGAGAAAATAAGAAGGACGTTACTGTACCACTAAATCTATGGCTCGGCAGTGCTGAAACCAAACAAAAAGAATTCATGGTGGCTTGATAGGGCTATTTTCTACTGACTATCTCTGGAGACACAAACAGAATCCATTTGTTCGATTGTTTGTTTTTCAGTTTCACTTGTGTTGAGTACCTGTTCCCACCACTTCGACTTGTAGTTTGTCTGTGTCCTTGCATCTCAAGGGAGTCTCCTGTGAGGGATCACGTAGGTGGTTTTGAATATTCATCCCTACTTTTAAACCTGTGTCTTTTGTTTGGAGCATTCAAAGCCTGTTTCATTTTATTCTGATGATTCAGAGCTGTGCCCTTATTGCACTTAAAAAAAATTTTTATTATCATTAATCTACAATCACGTGAAGAACATTATGTTTACTTGGCACCCCCCTTCACCAAGGCACCCTTAGAAACCTCTTACAGATGCTGTCAATCAGCGGAGTTGGATGCTCTAGACCCCTTCACCATGAACCACCCCCCACACACCATTACAGTCGCAGTCCATTAGCGTGTAGTAAGATGCTGTAGAAACTTTACTTGTCTTCTCTGTGTTGTACAGCCCTATCCAAGCCCACCCGACCCCAAGCTTTATACATGCTAATCCTAATCTCCCATTTCTTTCTCCACACCCTCATCCTTCCCTTCCGAACCACCCTGCCCTGTCCCTTTCCCTTTGGTAACTGTTAGTCCGCTTTTGGGTTCTGTGAGTATGCTGCTGTTTTTTTCCTTCAGAGTTTCTTTGTTTTTATACTCCACACACGAGTGAAATCATTTGGTACTTGTCTTTCTCCACCTGGTCTATTTCACTTAGCATAATACCATCTTGCTCCATCCACATCATTGCAAATGGTAGGATTTGTTTTCCTCTTATGACTGCTTACGGCAGTTTTTAAACTGGACTTAATTCTAACTGTCTGTTTGTAGTTTCGCTATGTGCTTTCACCATTGAACTCCTGTTTATGAGCAATAGCTTTATGTTAATCGATATGTATCTGAATCTATCTATCTGTCTGTCTGTCTATATATCTATCAATCTCTCTATCTATCCTTCTATCTTTCCTTCTTTCTATCTATCTCTCTATCTATCTATCTATCTATCTATCTATCTATCTATCTATCTATCTATCTATCTATCTATCTATCTATCTATCTATCTTCCTGTCATCTATCTATCATGTCTATCATCTATCTATCTATCATCTGTCATCTATCTATCTATTTATGAATCAATCATCTTTTTTTCTTCCCATCTATCCTTATGTACAGAACAGTTAACAACATCGCCTGTGTCACTTCCCTACATTATGCTTCCAAAAATCCTGCAAGGTAACTAGGCCGTAGGGAGAGCACTGGGTTCATTGAGACTCTTGCAGGTCTAGTCAGCCGCGTGTGCTTACAAAACCTGTTAATGTTGGTGCAGGGACAGGCACCCATATCTCTGTCCTCTATCCTCTTTTACCTGCTTCTGTCTTCAAGACAGTATTCAGCCACATTCATGGAATAAGTGCTCCCTGAAGACCACAAGTATCCTTCCTCTGGGCCTGTTGAAGACAGAAAAATATACTTGGTGCTTTGCTATCCACCGAGTTTGAGGGACATCGACGTGAGCTCCGCTGATAGGAGGAGGGACAAATAAAAAGGAACACCTATTTCTAGACAGGAGCATTTGGCAGCAATGACAGTGTTGTGGAGTTACATGTTTGAGTGTCCAAACTTCCCTCTTTAGGTGGTTTTGCTTCTTTACATTCAAGAACACCATAAAACCCACTGATTTCAAAAGCCAAGACGCATATTATTACAGCAATTCTGTTGTTGAGGTGAGAAAACATGAGAAGGATGTTGCGGAACCACTAAATGTATGGTTGGGCACAGCTGAAACCAAACAAAAAGAATTCACGGTGCCTAGATAGGGCTATTTTCTACTGGCTCTCTCTGGGGACTCAAACAGAATCCATTTGTTTGTTTGTTTCTCAGTTTCACTTGGGTAGGGTCCCTGTACCTGCCCATTCTGCTTGTAGTTTGTCTGTGTCCTTGGATCCCAAGTGAATCTCGAGAATGGGAGCACGTAGGTGGACTTGAGTTTTCATCCCTTCCTCTATCCCTGTGTCTTTTGATTGGAGAACTCAGAGCCTGTCCTTTTATTCTGACAATTGAGAGGTGTGTCATTATTGCACTTACAAAAATTTTTTTGTTATCATCAATCTACAAACACGCGAAGATCATTATGATCACCAAGTACACAAAGTCCCCCCCAAAAGCCCTGTTACAGTAACAGTCCATCATCGTAGTTGGATGCTGTACACCCATTCACCATTTCCCCCCACACACACCCCATTACAGTCGCTGTCCATAGGCGTGTAGTAAGATGTTGCAGAAATAGTACTTCTCTTTTGTGTTGTACAGCCCTACCTATGCTCCCCCCACCCCAGACATTATAAATGCTAATCCTAATGACCCCTTTCTTTCTGCCCACCCTTTTCCCTACCTTCCCACCCTTCCTGCCCAGTCCCTTTCCCTTTGGTAACTGTTAGTCCACTGTCAGGTTCTGTTAGTCTGCTGCTGTTATTTTCCTTCAGTTTTTCTTTGTTGTTATACCCCACAAATGAATGAAATCATTTGGTACTTGTCTTTCTCCACCTGTCCTATTTCACTGAGCACAATACCCTCTAGTCCATCCACGTTATTGCAAATGATAGGATTTGTTATCTTTTATATCTGCTTAGTGCACTTTTTAAACTTGATTTCATTCTTCTCTTTTGTTTGTAGTTTCGCTATGTGCTTTCACCATTGCTTTCCTGGTTATGAGCAATAGCTTTGTGTTAATCGATATGTACTTATATCTATCTGTCTGCCTATCTATATACCTATCTATCTATCTATCTATCGATCAATCATCTTTTTCTCTCCCCATCTGTCCTTGTGTACAGAACAGTTAAATACATAGCCTAAGTCACATCCCTACATTATGCTTCGAATAATCTTGCAAGGTAACTAGGCCGTATTGAGGGCACTGGGTTCGCCAAGGCACTTGAAGGTCAAGTCAGCCTTGTGAACCCACAAAACCAGGAAATTGTGGTGCAGGGACTTGAATCCGCGTATCCATCCTCTGTCCTCTTTCATCTCCTTCTAACTTGCTGTCTGTATTTAGCCAAATTCATTGACTAAGTGCTCACTGAAGAACACAAGTATCATTCCTCTGGGCCTCTTGTTGAAAGAAAAGTAAACTTGTTGCTTTACTCACCACCATGTTTGAAGGACATCAGCGTGATCACTGCCAGTAGGACGGAGGGTCAAATTAAAAGGAACACCAATTTCTAGACAGGAGCAGTTGGGAGCTAAGAGTGTATTGTGGAGTGACGTGTTTATTTGAGTGTCCAAGCTTACCTCTTTAGCTGGTTATTATATCTTCACATTCCTGAACATCATAAAACCCACTGATTTCAAAGGCCCAGATGCTTATTATTACAGCAACTCAGTTGTTGAGGTGAGAGAAAATGAGAAGTATGTTGCTGCACCACTAAATCTATGGCTGGGAACTGCTGATACCAAACAAAAAGAATTCACGGTGGCCAGAAAGGGCTATTTTCTGCTGACTGTCTCTGGGGACTCAAACAGAATCCATTTGTTTGATTGTTTGTTTTTCAGTTTCACTCGTGTATGGTACTTGTCCACACACCTTCTTCTTGTAGATTGTCTGTGTCCTTGGATCTCAAGTGAGTCTCCTGTAAGTAAGCACGTAGTTGTCTTGAGTTTTCAACCCTTTTTTTAACCCGTGTCTTTTGTTTGCAGCACTCAGTTCCTGACCTTTTATTCTGATGATTCAGAACTGTGCACTTATTGCACTTAAAGAATTTTTTTATCATTAATCTACAATCACGTGAATAACATTATGTTTACTATGCTCCCCCCTTCAAAAAGTCCCCCCGAAAAACCTCTTCAGTCACTGTCGATCAGCTTAGTTGTATGCTGTAGACCCCTTCACCATGTCCCCCCCCACAGACCCCGTTACAGTCGCTGTCCATCAGTGAGTTGTAAGATACTATATGATCTGAACTAGTCTTCTATGTGTTTTACAGTACTCACATGCTAATCCAAATTACCACTATTCTTTCTCCCCACACTTATCCCTCCCTTCAGACTCACCTTGCCTAGACCTTTATCCTTTGGTAACTTTTACTGAACTCTCGGGTTCTGTGAGTCGGCTGCTTTTTTTTCCTTCAGTTTTTCTTTGTTTTTATACTACACACATGAGTGAAATCACTTGGTTCTTGTCTATCTCCGCCTAGCCTATTTCTCAGAACATACTACTGTCTAGCTCCATGCACGTCATTGCAAACAGTAGTATTTGTTTTCTTCTTATGGCTGCTTACTGCAATTTTAAACTGGATTTCATTCTTCCTTTTTGTTGTAGTTTAGCTATGTTATTCATCATTCAACTCCTGTTTATGAACAATAGCTTTCTGTCAATCGATATGTACCTGTATCTATCTATCTAATGGTCTGTCTATCTATCTATGTATCTCTGTATGTATGTATCTATGTATCTATGGATCTATCTGTCTTCCTATCATCTATGATGTCTATCATCTTTCAATCTATGTACCTATCTATCTATCTTTCATCTGTCATCTCTCTACCTACCTATCTATGAATTAATCTTTTTTTTTGCATCCCATCTATCTTTATGTACAGAACAGTTAACATCATACCCTATGTCTCTTCCCTACATAATGCTTCCAGAAATCTTTCAAGTTAACTAAGCCATAAGTAGAGCACTGAGTTCACCGATACACTTTCAGGTAGTGTCAGCCGCGTGTGCTTACAAAACCAGTAAATGAAGGTGAAAGGACTTGAACCTGTATCTCTGTCCTCTGTCCTCTTATACTTCCTGCTCACTTGGTGACTTTATTTAGCCACATTCAGTGAGTAAGTGATCCCTGAAGACCACAAGTATCCTTCGTCTGGTCCGGTTGTTGACAGAAAAGTGTACTTGGTTCTTTGCACACCACCATGTTTGAGGGACATCGGAGTGATCACTGCTGATAGGTGCAGGGACAAATACAAAGGAACACCTATTTCTGGACAGGAGCAGTTGGGAACAAAGAGTGTGTTGTGGAGTGAAGTGTTTATTTGAGGGTCCAAACTTCCCTCCTTAGGTGGTTATTACTTCTTTACATTCGTGAACATCATAAAAAGCAATGATTTTAAAAGCCCAGACCCATATTGTTACAGCAATTCATTTGTTGACGTGAGAGGAAATAAGAAGGAACTTGCTGCACCACTAAATCTATGCCTGAGCACTGCTGAAACCAAACAAAAAAATTCACGGTGGCTAGATAGGGCTATTTTCTACTGACTCTCTCTGGGGACTCAAACAGAATCCATTTGTTTGTTTGTTTCTCAGTTTCACTTGTATAGGGTACCTGTCCCCGCCCCTTCAGCTTGTAGTTTGTCTGTGTCCTTGGATCTCAAGTGAGACTCCAGTAAGGGAGCACGTAGATGGTCTTGAGTTTTCATCAGTTATTCTAACCCTGTGTCTTTTGATTGGAGCACTCAAAGCCTGTACTTTTATTCTGATATTTGAGAGCTGTGCTCTTACTGCACTTTGAAATTTTTTTTGTTCTCATTAATATACAATCACATACAGAACATTATGTTGTCCAGTCTACCCCCTTCACCATGTCCCCCCCAAATCCCAGTTACAGTCGCAGTCCGTCAGCATTTACTAAGATGCTGTAGAATCACTACATGTCTTATCTGTGTTGTACAGCCCTACTAATGACCTTCCACCCTTCATATATACCTGCTTATCCTAATGCCCCCATTCTTTTTCCCCGCCCTTAGTACTCCCTTCCCACATTCCCTCCCCTGTCCCTTTCTCTTTGGTAGCTGTTAGTCCACTCTCGGGTTCTGTGAGTCTGCTGCTCTCTTTTCCTTCAGTTTTTCTTTGTTATCATACTCCACACATGAGTGAAATCATTTGGTACATGTATTTCTCCGCCTGGCCTATTTGACTGAGCCTAATACACTCTACCTCCATCCACGTTATTGCAAATGATAGGATTTGTTTTCTTCTTATGGCTGCTTACTGCACTTTTTAAATTGGATTTCATTCTTCTTTTTTGTTTGTAGTTTCGCTATGTGCTTTCACCATTGCTCTCCTGGTAATGAGCAGTAGCTTTGTGTTAATCGATATGTACCTATATCTATCTATCTGTCTGTCTATCAATTTATCAATCAATCGAACAATCAAATTTTTGTCTGCCCATCTGTCCTTGTGTACAGAACAGTTACCATATATCATATATCGCTTTCCTACTTGATGCTTCCAAAAATCCTGCAAAGTATCTAGGCTGTAGGGAGAGCACTGGATTCTCCGAGACACTTGCTTGTCGAGTCGGTCGCGTGTAGCTACAAAACCAGGAAATGGTTGTGCCGGGTCTTGAACCCGTGTCTCTATCCTCTGTCCTCTTTCATCTCCTTCTAACTTGCTGTCTGTATTTAGACACATTCATTGACTAAGTGCTCCCTGAAGACCACAAGTATCATTCCTCTGGGCCTGTTGTCGCGAGAAAAGTAAACTTGTTGCTTTTTTCACCACCATGTTTGAAGGACATCAGCGTGATCACCGCCGATAGGATGGAGGGTCAAATAAAAAGGAACACCAATTTCTAGACAGGAGCATTTGTAAGCTAAGAGTGTATTGTGGAGTGACGTGTTTATTTGAGTGTCCAAACTTCCCTCTTTAGGTGGTTATTAGATCTTCACATTCGTGAACATCATAAATCCCACAGATTTCAAAGGCCCAGATGCTTATTATTACAGCAACAAGGTTGTTGAGGTGAGATAAAATGAGAAGTATGTTGCTGCACCACTAAATCTATGGCTGGGAACTGCTGATACCAAACAAAAAGAATTCACGGTGGCCAGAGAGGGCTATTTTCGGCTGACTGTCTCAGGGGACTCAAACAGAATCCATTTGTTTGATTGTTTGTTTTTCAGTTTCACTCGCGTATGGTACTTGTCCACACACCTTCTTCTTGTAGATTGTCTGTGTCCTTGGATCTCAAGTGTGTCCCTGTAAGTAAGCACATAGGTGTCTTGAGTTTTCACCCTTCTTTTAACCCTGTGTCTTTTGTTTGCAGCACTCAGTGCCTGACCTTTTATTCTGATGATTCAGAACTCTGCACTTATTGCACTTAAATAATTTTTTTATCATTAATCTACAATCACGTGAAGATCTTTATGTATACTACGCGCCCCCATTCACCAAGTCCCCCTGAAAAACCACTTCAGTCCCTGTCGATCAGCGTAGTTGTTTGCTGTAGACCCCTTCACCATTTCCCCCCCTCACGGACCCCGTTACAGTCGCTATCCATCAGTGAGTAGTAAGATGATATATGATCTGTACTAGTCTTCTCTGTGTTGTAGAGGACTCCCATGCTCACCCGACCCCACGCATTATACATGCTAATCCTAATGCCCCCATTCTTCCTCCCCACACTTATCCCTCCCTTCAGTCCCACCCTGCCCAGTCCTTTTTCCGTTGGTAATTTTTACTGAACTCTCGGGTTCTGTGAGACAGCTGCTGTTTTTTTCCTTCAGTTTTTCTTTGTTGTTAAACTGCACACTTGAGTGAAATCACTTGGTACTTGTCTTTCTCCGCCTGGCCTATTTCTCTGAACATACTACCGTCTAGCTCCATGCACGTCATCTCAAACGGTAGTAATTGTTTTCTTCTTAAGGCTGCTTACTTCACTTTTTAAACTAGATTTCATTCTTCCTTTTTGTTTGCATTTTAGCTATGTTGTTCACTATTCAACTCCTGTTTATGAACAGTAGCTTTGTGTCAATTGATATGTATCTGTATCTATCTATCTAACGGTCTATGTATGTATGTATGTATGTATGTATATATGTATGTATGTATGTATCTATGGATCTATCTATCTATCTATCTATCTATCTATCTATCTATCTATCTTCCTATCATGTATCTACAATGTCTTTCATCTATCAGTCTATATACCTATCTATCTTTCATCTGTCTTCTGTCTAAATATCTATGTATGAATCAATCATCTTTTTGTCTGCCCATCTATCCTTATGTACAGAACAGTTAACAACATAGCCTATGTCGCTTCCCTACATTATGCTACTAGAAATCTTGCAAGGTAACTAAGCCATAAGGAGAGCACTGTGTTCACCGATACACTTTCAGGTAGAGTCAGCAGCGTGTGCTTACAAAAGCAGTAAATGGAAGTGAAAGGACTTGAACCCGTTTCTCTGTCCTCTGTCCTCTTATAATTCCAGCTCGCTTGGTGACTTTATTTAGCCACATTCAGTGAGTAAGTGATCCCTGAAGACCACAAGTATCCTTCGTCTGGGCCTGTTGTCGACAGAAAAGTTTACTTGGTTCTTTGCACACCACCATGTTTGAGGGACATCGGCGTGATCACTGCTGATAGGTGGAGGGACAAATATAAAGGAACACCTATTTCTGGACAGGAGCAGTTGGGAACAAAGTGTGTGTTTTGGAGTGAAGTGTTTATGTGAGGGTCCAAACTTCCCTCTTTAGGTGGTTATTACTTCTTTATATTCGTGAACATCATAAAAAGAAATTATTTTAGAAGCCCAGACGCATATTAATACAGAAATTCATTTGTTGAGGTGAGAGGAAATGAGAAAGAAGTTGCTTCACCACTAAATCTATGCCTGAGCACTGCTGAAACCAAACAAAAAGAATTCACGGTGGCAAATTGAGCTATTTTCTACTGACTCTCTCTGGGGACTCAAACAGAATCCATTTATTTGTTTGTTTCTCAGTTTTACTTGTATAGGGTACCTGTCCCGGCCCCTTCGGCTTGTAATTTGTCTGTTTCCTTGGATCTCAAGTGTCTCTCCTTTAAGGGAGCCCTTAAATGATCTTGACTGTAAGATAACTTTGTTTAGTCTGATGCTTTACTATCTACCTACCTACCTATCTCTTTATCTATCTTTTTAATGTATCTACCTATCTACCTATCTGTCATCTGTCTATGTTCTACATCTATCTACTGTCATCTGTGTGTCAGTCTAATTATTCTATCATCTATATGTGTGCATGTCCATCCTGTCTATGTATCTGCCATCTGTCTATGCATCTGTTTTCTCACTTTTGTCATCGATCTGTCACTAGGTGCACTTTGATCCCTCTGTGTCCTTCTCAGTCTCAATTCCTTGTGTTTTTTTTTATGTGAGTTAGCTGTGTGTTTGTGTATTGAGAGGAGTGGCCTTGGGTGAGAACTTCTCCTGTCTAGGTGGCACGAGTCTGCTGGGTGTGGAAGGTTTGTTTGACGTGCTGGGCTCTTGAACCTGTGCAGGCCATGGCCATCCGGCCTTCTGTCCCTGGGCCTTTCCTGCTCTGGCGGCTGCGTGATCTGTGAGGCATATCTGAAGCCCCACGCAGGGAGCACTCTGGCTGTCCTGCGGAGTCCGAAGCAGCTGCATGCCCAGTTGTAGGTCTTTTTGCCTGTGCACCGATGTTACCTAGGCCGCCCTGCTTGTTGGTCCATCTCAAGAGAGCATGTGGGTAATCACTGGTTAAGGGAACTGACCTTTGGTGACACACGGGACACTTGTGCTCCAGTGGCACATGGGCTTGCTGATGTGACAGGCCAGGTAGCTTGTGGGGAAACTGCTCCCCTCTGCTGTCAAGTTGGGGTAGGAGTTTCAGTGCATTTAGGCATTTAGATGTGAGAGAGGTCTATCTGAAATGGAATACTAGCGTTGAGAGCTATGTTTCCATTCGTATGAAAAGGGCGCTGAGCATAAAGTGTTGGGTGATGGTGGCAGGAATTCTAGGAATGTTTATGTCCCCGCACTTATTTATTTTCTGTTAAGGGAGGTGATTCTGAAGTAACTTTTTACTCACGGATGAAGGTGGTGCATAAGTTCATCCCATGTCAGCCATGGTGAGATGAAGTGCTATAGTGGATTTAAAGCCTGTACACCTTGGCCTGATACATAGGAGTCACCGTGGGAGCTCTTTGCTGCTCTCCTGTCCTGGCTTATTACCTTAGCTAACTTGATGGTTCAGAGTGGTCCCAGCAACATTTCCATCGAGATCTTTCTAAAATTCCCTAGAAACACTTGGCAAAGATATCCCCAGAGGGTAGTGGATAATTTTACTCTTTCTGGTCATAGTTTGCAAGACGTTTGCCCTATCCTGCGTTCCTTTGTTACATTTGCATCTCCTGTGATTTTTAGACCGATAGGGGCAGTGGTGAACACACACACACGCACACGCACAGACACACACACACACACACACACATGACTGAGAGTTATCGGAGACCCCAGTTATTGGAAACTGCAGCCCACACTTTAAAAAAGAAACGTGCATAAGTTGTGCTCCTGGTGTTCCCCCCATAGAGAATAGACTTCAAAGTGCAGAGGTTGTTGGGCACAGATACCTATGCAGACACCTAATCACAGATATCTATGCATATTCTCTCTCAATCCATCCTCTAAGTATATCTCTCTTTACCTACATATCTGTGTAGTCTACTCAAGCTGATTACCAGAGTGTCATTTAGAGGGGGCTTCATCCATAGACACTGATTTCTCGCCATTCTGGAAGCAGAATTCCAAGACCAAGGCAGTTTCAATTCCTGATGAGGTCCCTTCCTCTGGCTTGCATACAGCCACATCCCTGCTGTGTCCTCACAGGGTCGAGGGAGAATGCTCTGTCCTATGACCCTCTTAATAGGACTGATTGCGTAATGGCAGCTCCACCCACAACCTCATGATATCTTCCGAACTTAATTACCACTAAAGGCCCCACCTCCACATACCATGAGAGTGTGGGTTAGGGTTTCAACCCTGACTCAATACAAATATGAACTTTGTGGGTTTGTGTGTGTGTGTGTGTGTTTGTGTGGTGGGGCAGGGCTTTAGGAGGAGCGGAAGATGGTGAATTGAGGGACCAAAAATTCAGTCCATAACTCTGTATCTATCGTCTATCTCTTGTCTATCTAATCTATCGATATCTATCATCTATCTGTCTAATCTTACCTACCTATATCATCTATTCTATCTAGTCTATCATCTGTCATCTATATATATCTTATCTGTCTGTCATCACTCAATATATTCATCTAATCTATGAATATCTATCATCTATCTAATGTATCTATTTCTAATCTATCATCTGTCACCTGTCATCTATCTGTCATGTACCTGTCGTCACCTTTTTGTCTACCCATCTATCCTTATGTACAGAACAGTGTAAGATAATTCTAGCTGAAATAAGCAGGTGAAGAGAGGCAACTAAGTTCCCGGTAGTTTATATGAATGCAAACACCCGGGTGAGATTTCCCTAGTCTATAGAAATGGAGGCTGGGGAATTCACACGTAAGTAGACAGGGAGCGAGATTTTAAAGAGGTAGGGGGAGGCATAGCTTAGATTTACAGCAATGCGTGGTTTGGCTAGCCCAAAGCATATTTTTCAGTTTGGGACGGGGCAACAGCCAGGAACTTCAGCACATTATCAGTGTCCCATGTGGGAGGGGGCAGCAGCTGGAGACATTGGCACCTTGTCAGTGTCCGACATGCTTGCTCCTCCCATCAGTGACCCCAGCCTTACAGTTAACAACACGGCTATCTACCATGGCCATCCATCCATCCATCCATCCATCCATCCATCCATCCATCCATCCATCCATCCATCCATCCATCCATCCATCCATCCATCCATCCATCCATCCATCCATCCATCCATCCATCCATCCATCCATCCATCCATCCATCCATCCATCCATCCATCCATCCATCCATCCATCCATCCATCCATCCATCCATCCATCCATCCATCCATCCATCCATCCATCCATCCATCCATCCATCCATCCATCCATCCATCCATCCATCCATCCATCCATCCATCCATCCATCCATCCATCCATCCATCCATCCATCCATCCATCCATCCATCCATCCATCCATCCATCCATCCATCCATCCATCCATCCATCCATCCATCCATCCATCCATCCATCCATCCATCCATCCATCCATCCATCCATCCATCCATCCATCCATCCATCCATCCATCCATCCATCCATCCATCCATCCATCCATCCATCCATCCATCCATCCATCCATCCATCCATCCATCCATCCATCCATCCATCCATCCATCCATCTATCTATTCTTTCTATCTATCTATCTATCTATCTATCTATCTATCTATCTATCTATCTATCTATCTATCTATCTGTCATCTATCTATTCAATCTACCTATACCTATCATCTATCCTATCTAATCTATCATCTATCTATCTGTCTATCTGTGCTATCTATCATCATTTTTGTCTACCCAACTATCCTTACGTACAGAACAGTTCACAAGATGGCTTATATGTCACTTCCCTACTTATGTTTCCAAAAGCCTGAAAGGTAACTCGGCCCTAGAGACAGACAACACTAGGTTCATTGAGACATTTGAACGTCGAGTCAACAGCATGTGACTACAAAACTATTAAATGGTGGTGCGGGGGCCTATTCTGGGGCTGGGGGCCTTTGTATGAGCCTTTCCCGAGGGCGTTGGAGTGCCCATCGGGTCCGAGGCTCATTTATGGACAGGGGCGAGGCCGTCGTATGTGCCTCCCACAGCATCGTATGGGTCCAGATGAGACCAGATGATGACTGCCCTTGCGTTGCTTGTCTGGGGTGCACAGTAGGCCAGCGGTGGTGCTGCCCATGACCTCGTGCGTGGCCGGGGCGGGCACAAAGATGATAGCCAGCGATGGTGGCGTCGTGTCCATCATTTCGTCCTGAGCGTCAGAGCCAGCCATTGGGCCGGTGCTTGTGCTGCCCAAGGCCTTGTCTGTTGGCTGACTCTTTATGGCGGTTTTGCAGAGGCAGGACACCACGAGGCGGGCTGGTAGTGGTGCCCGTGTGCCCTGAAGAGGAGGTGCTCGTCTAGGTGGTCTCTCTCCAGCATCTGCTGAGAGACTAGGATGGTCCAGAGGCCCAGGAATGCTCCCCGTGGAAGTGGGAACTCTGCTGTGAAAATTGGGAAATGCCAGCTGCTAAAGGCACAGGATCCCGGTGGAACAGCCTGTGACCAGGGTAGCGGGCAGGTGCAGGGTGCTCCCTGGCAGGAGGGGTAGGGGGCAGCGACCCGGGGACGGGAAGGACCACCGGGTGAAGAAGGTGGTGCTGGGGAGTCAGCGGGCATTGTGCGGTACGAAACTTAGTAAGGATGAAACTGTGCACACGGAAAAATTGGTTATGGCGTGCGCCAAACGATCGGAGGAAATTGTGTGAAGCTACGGAGAGGGTCTCCTTTGCCACTAACTCTTTCTCAGGCCTAGCACACACTGAGCTGAACAGCTATGGTGAGCCTTGTATGTATATCAGCCAGGGGACGCATCACAAAGTGGCCTGGGACACTGTGACATCACCCAGGGGCCGCATCACCACGTCCCCATTGGCTTAAGCACACCAGCCCCGCCCAGAGGAGACCCTAGTCCAAGGCCACGGTGAGACCCCAAGGCCAACCACCGTAGTATCCCTAGCCCACGGGACTGCCCACTGAGGGTCGTGCAGATGTTCAGACCAACGAGGAGACCATGGGTCCGTCGAAGGCTGCAGTGCCCTCGTCTGTCACAGCTTAGCCCGTCTGGGTGCCGGCTATGCATGGGCTCAGTATCCGGGGCGTGGTGTGCATCAACTGCCTTGCCACCCCTGCACCCCCCATGATCCCGGAGGCCAGGGCCTGCACACAGCCAGGCACGGAGGCACCCAGATGCTGTCCGGGGAACGGCCCGCCCTTTCCCAGGCCTTCCCAGCTTCTCTGGGACTCCTGGAGCCAGGCATGCCTTCTCGGCCATGGCCAGCCAGGCGACCGGGTCTTAGCATAGCCACATCCCGCATTCTGACTGGGACCGGCCGCCCAGATTTTCTCTCTGATCTAGCTTTGGTGGCCTGGGCCTTGTACGTGAATAATACAACACAGTAAACTGGGAAAAACTTTTTATTTTTAAAATGCTTCTCCTTTAGACTCTTGCTCTCAATGGTGTTGCCATTCTTGCCCATCAGCCAAGCTGGATGCTTGCGGGGCAACGTCGCCTCCTCTCAGCAGTCAGCCTGTCCATTCCCGATCCTGAATCTTCATCCTTTATGTTATAACCTGTGGAGCTCGTGTCCCGTGTCAGTAACCCTGCTTCTGGGTTCTCAGGTCTTTCCTGGTGCACCTATGCCCTGCTTGTTCACTGCTTCACTGTGGAAGCACTGACATTGTTACAGAATAAAATGTGAAATTCTCCAGCCCCAACTCACGGTCTGACCTTCACTTTCTCTACATCTCCATCCCTATGAGCCAAGCAAACTGCTCCTTGAAAAGATCCTGTCTTGTGCCTTTTTGTCTCTGAATTATTTCCTCTGGGGGTTCCCACCTCTTGCTTCTGGTTTTTAAGACATTTCACCCCAGCAGAAGAACAAGGATCGTTGAAGACCCACCTCTCTAGTCACCTCCTCTTCTAGGCTACCGTGCATTCTCACTTAGGCGTGCCCTCCTCTCCCTTCTCTGTACTTGGTGAGGACCTCTCTTATGAAATGTGAGTGTGTCAGCTCGTGCACATCAATCTTCATGTCACGGGATCTGTTGAACAGTGGTGACAGTGAATGACTGGACTCGGCTTCAGAGCTCAGCTTCCCGTTCAGTGATACCTTGTGCCGCTCGCTCGTCCGCCAACCGTTCATTATGTTCCAAACCGTGCGAACATAAATGCGGGTGAGATGCCACTGACGACCCCTCAGTCCCCGCTGTGTATGCCTCCGGGTGCTTAGGGAGAGCCACAGCGAGCCGAGCCCACGAACTTATCTTTAATGGCGATGAGCACAGAGAGTGTGGGGCAAGCCCCAGCTGATGCTGCTGTTGCTGTGATGACACCTCTCCCTGGCCCAGTGGGGGTAAGATTCCAGATCTCTTCTTGTTCTCTGCCTGTGCTTTCTCTGTAGTGGTGCAGTTTTGTTGTATGGGGGCGGCTTCTTTCGTGTCTTTGAAGGAAATAAGTACAGGTCTCAGAAGTCCCTTGTGTCAGTTTTCATTGTACTGTACGGTCTTCTATGTCTATGTCTTTGGGTTTTCTCCCGCTGCTACTGCTTTTCCTCTGAGAGGACCTGTACCACAGTCCTGTTGTAGACAGAAGAGTAAATTTGGTGCTTTGCTCACCACCATGTTTGAGGGACATCGGTGTCACCACTGATAGGAGGAGGGACAGGTAAAAAGGAACACCGAGTTCTAGACGGGAGCAGTTGGTAGCAAATAGTGTGTTGTGGAGTGATGTGTTCGTTTGAGCATCCAAACTTCCCTCAGTATCTGGTTTTTGCTTCTTTACATTCGTAAACATCATAAAATCAACTGATTTCAAAAGCCCAGATGCATATTATTACATCAATTCAGTTGTTGAGGCGAGAAAAAATGAGAATGTTTCGCTATACCAAAGAATCTATGACTGGGCCCTGCCAAAACCGAACAGAAAGAATCCAAGGTGGCAGGAATGGCTATTTTCTACTGTCTCTCTGGGCATTCAAACAGAATCACTTTTATTTATTTACTTTTTGGTGTCAGTAATGTACAATTACATGGCAACATTATGGTTCCCTCCAACCCATTATCAAGTCTGCTATCCACACCCCATTACAGTCGCTGTCCATCAATATAGTAAGATGCTATAGATTCACTACCTGCTTCTGTGTGTTATACTGCAATCCCCGTGGCCCCCCATGCCCTACATTATGTGTGTGGATCGTAATGCCCCCTTTACCCCCTTATCCCTCCGTTCACACCCGTCCTCCCAGTCCCTTTCCCTTTGGTAAATGTTAGACCATTCTTGGGTTCGGTGAGTCTGCTGCTGTTTTTAATTTCTAATTTGCTTTGTTCTCATACCTCACATAGGAGTGAAATCCTTGGATACTTGTCTTTCACCAGCTGGCTTATTTCACTGAGCATAACACCCTCTAGCTCTGTCTGTGTTGTTGGAAATGGTGGGAGGATTTGTTTTCATCATATGGCTGAATGATATTATATAGTGTGTATGTACGAAATCTTCTTTATCCATTCACCTCCTGATGGACACTAAGGTTGCTTCCATTTCTTGGGTTAAGGTTGCTTCCATTTCTTGGGTATTGTAAAGAGTGCTGTGATCAACATAGGGGTGCATCTGTCCCTTTCAAACTGGGCTCTTGCACTCTTAGGGTAAATTCCTAGGAGAAGAATTCCTGGGTCAAATGGTATTTCTGTTCTATGTTTATGTGGGGTACCTCCATACTGCTTTCCACAATGGTTGAGCTGACTGACATTCCCACCAGCACTGTAGGAGGGTTCCCCTTTCTCCACACCCTTGCCGACATCTGCTGTTGTCTGTCCTTTGGGTGGTGGCCATCCTAACTGGTGTGAGGTGATACCCCATTGTGGTTTTAATGTGCATTTCTCTGATGGTTAGCTATGTGGAGCGTCTTTTCATGTGCCTGTCGGAAACCTGAAATTGTTTCTGTGGAGAAGTGTCTGTTCAGATCCTATGCCCATTTTGTAATTGAATTCATTTGCTTTTTGTGTGTTGAGGTTCGTGAGCTCTTGATATATGTTTTCAATTGAAACGCCTTATCAAATATTGCATCAGTGAATATATTCTCCCATACTAAAGGGTGTCTTTTGGTTCTACTGATTGTGGTTAAACAGAATCTTACTAAACCCCATACCACTTCACTCCAAATCTGACTAATTATTCCTTTTTTCCAGATCACCAAAGAGCCGAGAAAACTGGAACGATGAGGAGAAGTTGTGATGCAGGAACATCTAGCGTAAAACTGAGAGGTGAGGTGGTGTTTAGACTGGTAGGTTGTATCTTACCATGTACTTCTTTCAAGGGTCTTAGGTAAAAAAGATTGCCAAGGAGATGAAGACAGGGGTTTTGACGTCACCTGGTATCGGTGGGGCCACGTAGCCTCTAGCCATTGATGGGTAGGCTTGCATGCGGCACTGTTGTCTTTCCTGCGGTGTTAGACGAGCAGCGTCCCCCATATGCAGTTCAGTCAGAGCCCATGTGGGACTGTCCTGATATAGGCTGGGTGGACCCGAGAGCTGTGCTGTTCCTGCTCAGTTGTCGCAGCACCCCTCTCAGAACATGGCTTCAGCAGCGCTCCCGGGAGGGATAGAGAGAGAGAAAGAGAGACAGAGACAGAGAGACAGAGAGAGAGAAAAGCACTCCAGAGACAGTGAAGGTTTTATTTCCTGTAGCTCCCTGAGCATGCTCCTGATGTTTATTTTGAGACCTCATTCTCAGGACGATTGATTCGAGTCCAGTTACGAGGTTCCTTTGAAGGTTCATTTTTGTAGGAGGCGCCATTTAGCTCCCTGAAGCGTTACTCTCTGGGGATGCTCAGCCCTTGGGGGGATGGCAGGGGTCCCAGGGGAGCGGTGCCAGTGCACAACCCTGCCGGGAGTAAAGAGGTCTTTCCTGCTTCCCGGTCACAGTGCCTGTCTCCACTGCCAGGGCCAGTTTGCGGAGCACACAGGGAGAAGCTACCATAGGTGGGGGTGGCCGTTTTGCAGGCTTGTGCTGGTTGTGATATAGTCCGTGTACCAGTCACATCACGGTAAGGGGCCTCGAAGTTGCGAGGCCAGCCGGGGGGATGGAGCGCCCGGAATTCCTGAAAAACTCCCACCTGCCGGGCAGAGTGCACCTGTTCAGTTTGGCGCACCTGTCCTTTCTCCTGAGCGGCAAGCCCTGTGGAAGCCATGCCCCTTTAGCAGTTCTCTCGCTGTTAGGAAGTCTCTCAGACTGTCTGCCATTTTTTTGTCCCACAGCCGCCAGTTGTGGATCCCTGTGTTTTCCCACATGTGGCTGGAATCTCAAGTCTCTCGAAGTCTTCCGCCTGTCTTTTCTTTCCATCCCCACCGATCCTCCAGAGCACAGTACATTTACGGTAGGTTCATGCTCCCAGAGCACTTCTCCAGGACTGTACGTCACACTTCTCCTTGAGGTGACAGCCTGCCAAAGCAGCGTTCTTCCCTGCTGCTCTTCCAGGATTTGGTGCAGTTGTTCTATTTCCATATAGTACGTATGTATATGGTTTTGGTTTTGGGAGGAGGATTCCGCCTCCCCTCTCACATGAGCCGCCATCTTCAAACCCTTCAGCATATCTTTTTTTTTTTTGTCAGTTTCACTTGTCTAGGGTACCTGTCCCTACCACCTCAATTTGTAGTTTGTCTTCTTCCTTGGATCCCAAGTGAGTCTCCTGTAAGGGAGCACGTAGGTGGTCTTGAGCTTTCATCCATTCTTTTAACCATGTGTCTTTTGATTGGAGCACTCAGATCGTGTCCCTTTATACTGACAATTGAGAGCTGTGTACTTATTGCACTTAAGAAAATTTTTTTGTTATCATTAATCTACAATCACGTGAAGAACATTATGATCACCAAGTACACCAAATTCCCCCGAAAACCCCGTTACAGTCGCTGTCCATCAGCATAGTTGGATGCTGTAGACCCCTTCACCTTGTCCCCCCACACACACCATTATGGTTGCTGTCTGTCAACGTGTAGTAAGATGCTATACAATCACTACTTGTCTTCTCAGTGTTGTACAGCCCTCCCCATGCTCCCCCCACGCCACACATTATATATGCTTATCCTAATGCCCATTCCCTTTCTCCCCGCCCTTATCCCTCCCTTCCCACGCACCCTGCCCAGTCCCTTTCCCTTTGGTAACAGTTAGTCCTCTCTCGGGTTCTGTGTGTCTGCTGTTGTTTTTTTCCTTGAGCTTTTCTTTGTTGTTATACTCCACACATGAGTGACATCATTTACTACTTGTCTTTCTCTGCCTTGCCTATTTCACTGAGCATAATACCGTCTAGCTCCATCCACTTTGTTGCAAATGGTAGGATTTGTTTTATTCTTAAGGCAGCTTACTGCACTTTTTAAACTAGATATCTGTCTTCTCTTTTGTCTGTAGTTTCGCTATGTGCTTTCACCATTGCTCTGTTGGTTATGAGCAACAGCTTTTTGTCAGTTGATATGTACCTATATCTATCTATCTGTCTGTTTATACATCTATCTATCTATCATCTATCTATCTATCTATCTGTCTATCAATCAATCAATCATCTATTTATATGCCCGTCTGACCTTGTGTACAGGGCAGTTAACAACACAGCCTATGTCACTTCCCTACATTATGCTTCCCAAATCTTACATGGTAACTAGGCCGTTTGGAGAGCACTGGGTTCACGGAGAATCTTGCAGGTCAAGTCAACCACTTGTACCTACAAAACTAGGAAATAGTGGTGCAGGGACTTGAACTTGTGTCTCTATCCTCTTTTATCTTCTTCTCACATGCTGACTGTATTTAGCCACATTCATTGACTAAGTGCTCCCTGAAGACCACAAGTATTGTTCCTCTGGGCCTGTTGTCTACAGAAAGTAAACTTGGTACTTTGCTCACAAAGATGTTTGAGGGACATCGGCATGATCACCACTGATAGGAGGGAGGGACAATAAAAAGGAACACCAATTTCTAGACAGGTGCAGTGGGGAGCATAGAGTGTGTTGTGGAGTGACGTGTTTGAGTGTCCAAACTTCCCTCTTTAACTGGTTATTACTTTTTTACATTCGTGAACATCATAAAAACCACTTATTTCAAAGACCCAGACGCACACTATTACAGTAATTCAGTTGTTGAAGTGAGAAGAAATGAGAAGGACGTTGCTGCACCACTAAATCATGGCTGCGCACTGCTGAAACCAAATAAATATAATTCATGGTGGCCAGATAGGGCTATTTCCTACTGACTGTCTCTGGGGACTCAAACAGAATCCATTTGTTTGATTGTTTCTTTTTCACTTTCACTTGTGTAGGGTACCTATACCCACCCATTCGGCATGAAGTTTGTCTGTGTCCTTGGATCTCAAGTGAGTCTGCTGTAAGAGAGCACATAGGTGGTCTTGAGTTTTCATCCCTTCTTCTAACCTTGTGTCTTTTGATTGGAGCATTCAAAGCCTGTCCTTTTATTCTGATGATTCAGAGCTGTGCCGTTACTGCACTTAAAAACTTTTTTTTGTTATCATTAATCTACAATAACGTGACGAACATTATGTTTACTAGGCTCCCCTCTTCACCAAGTACCCCCCTAAAACCTCTTACAGTCGCTGTCCATCAGCGTAGTTGGATGCTGTAGACTCCTTCTCCATGTCCCCCCACACACAACCCATTACAGTTGCTCTCAATCAGCGTGTAGTAAGATGCTGTAAAATCTCTACTTGTCTTCTCTGTGTTGTACAGCCATGCCCATGACCCACAGAACCCACACATTATGCATGCTAATCCTTATGTCCCCTAACTTTCTCTCCATCCTTATCCCTCCCTTCCCACCCACCCTACAAAGTCCCTCTCCCTTTAGTAACTGTTAGTCCACTCTCCGGTTCAGTGAGTCTACTGATGATTTTTTCCTTCAGTTTTTCTTTGTTGTTATACTCCACAAAAGAGTGAAATTATTTGGTACTTGTATTTCTCTACCTGGCCTATTTCACTGAGCATACTACCGTCTAGCTCCATCCACGTCATAGCAAATGGAAGGATTTGTTTTCTTCTTATGGCTGCTTACTGCACTTTTTAAACTGGATTTCATTATTCCTTTTGTTTGTAGTTTCGCTATGTGCTTTCACCATTGATCTCCTGGTTATGAGCAATAGCTTTGTGTTAATCGATATGAACCTATATCTATCTATCTGTCTGTCTATCAATCAATCAATCAATCAATCATCTTTCTGTCTGCCCATCTGTCCTTGTGTACAGAACAGGTAACCACATATCCTATGTCACTTTCCTACATTATGCTTCCGAAAATCCTGCAAGGTAACTAGGCTGTAGGGAGAGCACTGGGTTCACCGAGACACTTGCAGGTCGTGTCGGCCGAGTGTACCTACAAAACCAGGAAAAGGTTGTGCAGGGACTTTAACCCGGGTCTCTATCCTCTGTCCTCTTTCATCTCCTTCTCACTTCCTGTCTGTATATAGCCACATTCATTCACTAAGTGCTCCCTGAAGACCACAAGTATCCTTCCTCTGGGCCTGTGGACGACAGAAACGTAAAATTGTTGCTTTGCTCACCACCATGTTTGAAGGACATCTATGTGAACACCACTGATAGGATGGAGGGTCAAATAAAAAGGAACACCAATTTCTAGACAGGAGCAGTTGGGAGCTAAGAGTGTATTGTGGAGTGGCATATTTATTTGAGTGTCCAAACTTCCCTCATTAGGTGGTTATTACTTCACATTCGTGAAGATCATAAAACCCACAGATTTCAAAGGCCCAGATTCTTATTATTTCAGCAACCCAGTTGTTGAGGTGAGAGAAAATGAGAAGGACGTTGCTCCACCACTAAATCTATGGCTGGGCCTTGCTGAAAACAAACAAAAAGAATTCACGGTGGCCAGATAGTGCTATTTTCTACTGACTGTCTCTGGGGGCTCAAACAGAATCCATTTGTTTGATTGTTTGTTTTTCAGTTTCACTCGTGTAGGGTACTTGTCCCCACACCTTCAGCTTGTAGTTTGTCTTTGTCCTTGGATCTCAAGTGAGTCTCCTGTAAGGAAGCACGTAGGTTTCTTGAGTATTCATCCATTCTTCTAACCCTGTGTCTTTTGATTGGAGCAGTGAAAGCCTGTACTTTTATTCTAATATTTGATAGCTAGACTCTTACTGCACTTTGAAATTTTTTTTAATCTCATTGACATACAATCACATGCAGAACAATATGTTTACTAGTCTAACACCTTCACCAAGTCCTCGCCAAATCCCAGCTTCAGTCGCTGTCCGTCAGCGTGTCGTAAGATGCTCTAGAATCACTACTTGTCTTCTCTGTGTTGTATAGCCCTCCCAATGACACTACACCCTACACATTATTCATGCTAATCCTTATGCCCCCATTCTTTTTCCCCGCCCTTATCAATCCCTTCCCACAAACACTACCCAGTCCCTTTCTCTTTGGTAACTCTTAGTCCACTCTCGGGTACTGTGTATATGCTGCTGTTTCTTCCTTCAGTTTTTCTTTGTTATCATACTCCACACATGAGTTAAATCATTTGGTACATGTATTTCTCCGACTGGCCTATTTGACTGAGCATAATACCCTTTAGCTCCATCCAAGTTATTGCCAATGATAGGATTTGTTTTCTTCTTATGGCTGCTTACTGCACTTTTTATACTGGATTTTATTCTTCTTTTTCGTTTGTAGTTTCGCTATGTGCTTCAACCATTGCTCTCATGGTTATGAGCAGTAGCTTTGTGTTAATCGATATGAACCTATATCTATCTATCTGTCTATCAATCAATAAATCAACCATCTTTCTGTCTGCCCATCTGTCCTTGTGTACAGAACAGGTAACCACATATCCTATGTCACTTTCCTACATTATGCTTCCAAAAATCCTGCAAGGTAACTAGGCTGTAGGGAGAGCACTGGGTTCACCGAGACACTTGCAGGTCGTGTCGGCCGAGTGTACCTACAAAACCAAAAAATGGTTGTGCAGGGACTTGAACCCGTGTCTCTATCCTCTGTCATCTTTCATTTCCTTCTCACTTCCTGTCTGTATATAGCCACATTCATTCACTAAGTACTCCCTGAAGACCACAAGTATCCTTCCTCTGGGCCTGTGGACGACAGAAACGTAAAATTGTTGCTTTGCTCACCACCATGTTTGAAGGACATCTATGTGAACACCACTGGTAGGATGGAGGTTCAAATAAAAAGGAACACCAATTTCTAGACAGGTGCAGTTGGGAGCTAAGAGTGTATTGTGGAGTGACATATTTATTTGAGTGTCCAAACTTCCCTCTTTAGGTGGTTATTACTTCACATTCGTGAAGATCATAAAACCCACAGATTTCAAAGGCCCAGATTCCTATTATTTCAGCAACCCAGTTGTTGAGGTGAGAGAAAATGAGAAGGACGTTGCTCCACCACTAAATCTATGGCTGGGCCATGCTGAAAACAAACAAAAAGAATTCACGGTGGCCAGATAGTGCTATTTTCTACTGACTGTCTCTGGGGGCTCAAACAGAATCCATTTGTTTGATTGTTTGTTTTTCAGTTTCACTCGTGTAGGGTACTTGTCCCCACACCTTCAGCTTGTAGTTTGTCTTTGTCCTTGGATCTCAAGTGTCTCTCCTGTAAGGAAACACGTAGGTTTCTAGAGTTTTCATCTGTTCTTTTAACCCTGTGTCTTTTGTTTGCAGCAATCAGAGCCTTACCTTTTATTCTGATGATTCAGAGCTGTGCCCTTATTGCACTTAAAATTTTTTTTTGTTATCATTAATCTACAATCACGTGAAGAACATTATGTTTACTATGGTCCCCCTTAAATAAGTCCACCCTCAAAACATCTTAAAGAAGCTGTCCATCAGCATAGTTGGATGTTTTAAACCCCTTCAGCATGTACCCCTTCAAAGACACCGATACAGTCGCTGTCAATCATGGAGTAGTAAGATGCTATATAACCTCTACTGGTCTTCTCTGTGTTGTACAGCACTCCCCATGTCCCGCGTGACCCCACGCAATATACATGTTAAACCTAATGCCCCCATTCTTTCTCCCCGCACTTATCACTCCATTCAGAACCACCCTGCCCAGTACTTTTCCCTTTGGCAACTTTTAGTCTACTCTCGGGTTCTGTGACTATCCTGCTGTTTTTTTCCTTAAGTTTCTCTTTGTTGTTTTACTCCACACATGAGTGATATCATTTGATATTGTCTTTCTCCACCTGACCTATTTTTCAGAACATACTACTGTCTAGCTCCATCCATGTCATTGCAAATGGTAGGATTTGTTTTCTTCTTATGGCTGCTTACTGCACTTTGTAAACTTGATGTCATTCTTCCTTTTTGTTTGTAGTTTAGCTATGTGATTTCACCATTCATCTCCTGGTTATGAGCAACAGCTTTGTGTCAATCGATATGTATCTGTATCTATCTATCGCTCTGTCTGTATATCTATCTTTCTATATATCCTTCTTCCTATTTCTCTATCCTCTCAATTTATCTATCCATCTATCTAGCTTCCTGTCTTCTATCTATCATGTGTATCATCTATATATCATCTGTCATCTATCTATCTATCTATGAAACAATCTTCTTTCTGTCTGTCCATCTATCCTTATGTACAGAACAGTTAACTACATCACCTATGTCACTTCCCTACATTATGCTTCCAAAAATATTGCAAGGTCACTAGGCCGTAGGGAGAGCACTGGGCTCACTGAGACAATAGCAGATCGAATCAGCCGCGTGTGCTTACAAAACCAGTAAATGGTGGTGCAGGGACTTGTAACCGTATCTCTGTCCTCTGTCCTCTTAAACCTCCTTCTCGCTTGCTAACTGTATTTAGCCACATTCATTGACTAAGTCCTCACTGAAGACCCCAATTATACTTCCTCTGGGCCTGTTGTAGACAGAAAAGTATACTTGGTGCTTTACTCACCACCATGTTTGAGGGACATTGGCATGTTCACCACTGATAGGAGGAGGGACAAATAAAAAGGAACACCTATTTCTAGACAGGAGCATTTGGGAGCAAAGTGTGTGTTGTGGAGAGACGTGTTTGGTTGAGTGTCCAAACTTCCCTCTTTATGTGGTTATTACTTCTTTACAATCGTGGATATCATAAAACCCAGTGATTTCAAAAGCCCAGACGCATATTATTACAGCAATTCATTTGTTGATGTGAGAAAAATGAGAAGGACATTGCAGTACCACTAAATCTATACCTGGGCACTGCTGATACCAAACAAAAGGAATTCACGGTGGCTAGGTAGGACTATTTTCTAGTGACTGTCTCTGGGGTCTCAAACAGAATCCATTTGTTTCTTTGTTTCAAAGATTCACTTGTATAGGGTACCTGTCCCCGCCCCTTCAGCTTGTATTTTGTCTGTGTCCTTGGATCACAAGTGTGTCTCCAGTAAGGGAGCACTTAGGTGATCTTGAGTTTTCATCAGTTCTTCTAACCCTGTGTCTTTTGATTGGAGCAGTGAAAGCCTGTACTTTTATTCTGATATTTGATAGCTAGGCTCATACTGCACTTTGAAATTTTTTTTGTTCTCATTAATATACAATCACATGCAGAACAATATGTTAACTAGTCTAACCCCTTCACCAAGTCCTCGCCAAATCCGTTTCAGTCACTGTCCTTCAGCGTGTCGTAAGATGCTCTAGAATCACGACTTGTCTTCTCTGTGTTGTATAGCCCTCCCAATGATCCTTCACCCTACACATTATTCATGCTAATCCTAATGCCCCCATTCTTTTTCCCCGCCCTTATCAATCCCTTCCCACAAACACTACACAGTCCCTTTCTCTTTGGTAACTCTTAGTCCACTCTCGGGTACTGTGTATATGCTGCTGTTTCTTCCTTCAGTTTTTCTTTGTAATCGTACTCCACACATGAGTTAAATCATTTGGTACATGTATTTCTCCGACTGGCCTGTTTAACTGAGCATAATAACCTCTAGATCCATCCAAGTTATTGCCAATGATAGGATTTTTTTCTTCTTATTGCTGCTTACTGCACTTTGTAAACTGTATTTCATTCTTCCTTTTTGTTTGTAGTTTAGCTATGTTATTCACCATTTAACTCCTGGTTATGAACAATAGCTTTGTGTCAATTGATATGTATCTGTATCTATCTATCTAATGGTCTGTCTGTCTATGTATGTATATATGTATGTATGTATGTATGTATCTATGTATCTATCTATCTTCCTATCATCTATCTATGATGTCTATCATCTATCAATCTATGTGCCTATCTATCTATAATTCATCTGTCATCTGTGTACCTATCTATCTATGAATCAATCATCTTTTTGTCTGCCCATCTATCCTTCTGTACAGAACAGTTAACAACATAGCCTATGTCTCTTCCCTACATTATGCTTCCAGAAATCTTGCAAGGTAACTAAGCCATAAGGAGAGCACTGTGTTCACTGATACACTTTCATGTAGTGTCAGCAGCGTGTGCTTACAAAACCAGTAAATGGAGGTGAAAGGACTTGAACCTGTATCTCTGTCCTCTGTCCTCTTATACTTCCTGCTCCCTTGGTGACTTTATTTAGCCACATTCAGTGAGTAAGTGATCATTGAAGACCACAAGTATCCTTCGTCTGGTCCGGTTGTCGAAAGAAAAGTGTACTTGGTTCTTTGCACACCACCATGTTTGAGGGACATCGGCGTGATCACTGCTGATAGGTGCAGGGACAATTATAAAGGAACACCTATTTCTGGACAGGAGGAGTTGGGAACAAGAGTGTGTTGTGGAGTGAAGTGTTTATTTGAGGGTCCAAACTTCCCTCCTTAGGTGGTTATTACTACTTTACGTTCGTGAACATCATAAAAAGCAATGATTTGAAAAGCCCAGACGCATAATATTACAGCAATTCATTTGTTGAGGTGAGAGGAAATGAGAAGGAACTTGCTGCACCACTAAATCTATGCCTGAGCACTGCTGAAATCAAACAAAAAGAATTCACGGAGGCTTGATAGGGCTATTTTCTACTGACTCTCTCTGGGGGCTCAAACAGAATCCATGTGTTTGATTGTTTGTTTTTCAGTTTCACTCGTGTAGGGTACTTGTCCCCACACCTTCAGCTTGTAGTTTGTCTGTGTCCTTGGATCTCAAGTGAGTCTCCTGTAGGGAAGCACGTAGGTTTCTTGAGTTTTCATCCGTTCTTTTAAACTTGTGTCTTTTGTTTGCAGCACTCAGAGCCTGAACTTTTATTCTGATGATTCAGTGCTGTGCCCTTATGGCACTTAAAAAATTTTTTTTGTTATAATTAATCTACAATCACGTGAAGAACATTATGTTTACTATGCACCCCCTTAACCAAGTCCACCAGCAAAAACCTCTTAAAGTCACTGTCCATCAGCATAGTTGGATGCTTTAAACCCCTTCAGCATGTACCCCTTCAAAGACACCGATACAGTCGCTGTCAATCATGGAGTAGTATGATGCTATATAACCTCTACTAGTCTTCTCTGTGTTGTACAGCACTCACCATGTCCCACACGACCCCACGCAATATACATGGTAATCCTAATGCTCCCATTCTTTCTCCCCGCACTTATCCCTCCATTCAGAACCACCCTGCCCAGACCTTTTCCCTTTGGCAACTTTTAGTCATCTCTCGGGTTCTGTGACTATCCTGCTGTTTTTTTCCTTCAGTTTTTCTTTGTTGTTATACTCCACTCATGAGTGATATCATTTGATATTGTCTTTCCCCGCCTGACCTATTTTTCTGAACATACTACTGTTTAGCTCCATCCACGTCATTGCAAATGGTAGGATTTGTTTTCTTCTTATTGCTGCTTACTGCACTTTGTAAACTGTATTTCATTCTTCCTTTTTGTTTGTAGTTTAGCTATGTTATTCACCATTCAACTCCTGGTTATGAACAATAGCTTTGTGTCAATTGATATGTATCTGTATCTATCTATCTAATGGTCTGTCTGTCTATGTATGTATATATGTATGTATGTATGTATGTATCTATGTATCTATCTATCTTCCTATCATCTATCTATGATGTCTATCATCTATCAATCTATGTGCCTATCTATCTATAATTCATCTGTCATCTGTGTACCTATCTATCTATGAATCAATCATCTTTTTGTCTGCCCATCTATCCTTCTGTACAGAACAGTTAACAACATAGCCTATGTCTCTTCCCTACATTATGCTTCCAGAAATCTTGCAAGGTAACTAAGCCATAAGGAGAGCACTGTGTTCACCGATACGCTTTCATGTAGCGTCAGCAGCGTGTGCTTACAAAACCAGTAAATGGAGGTGAAAGGACTTGAACCTGTATCTCTGTCCTCTGTCCTCTTATACTTCCTGCTCCCTTGGTGACTTTATTTAGCCACATTCAGTGAGTAAGTGATCATTGAAGACCACAAGTATCCTTCGTCTGGTCCGGTTGTCGAAAGAAAAGTGTACTTGTTTCTTTGCACACCACCATGTTTGAGGGACATCGGCGTGATCACTGCTGATAGGTGCAGGGACAATTATAAAGGAACACCTATTTCTGGACAGGAGGAGTTGTTAACAAGAGTGTGTTGTGGAGTGAAGTGTTTATTTGAGGGTCCAAACTTCCCTCCTTAGGTGGTTATTACTACTTTACGTTCGTGAACATGATAAAAACCAATGATTTGAAAAGCCCAGACGCATAATATTACAGCAATTCATTTGTTGAGGTGAGAGGAAATGAGAAGGAACTTGCTGCACCACTAAATCTATGCCTGAGCACTGCTGAAATCAAACAAAAAGAATTCACGGAGGCTAGATAGGGCTATTTTCTACTGACTCTCTCTGGGGACTCAAACGGAATTCATTTGTTTGTTTGTTTCTTATTTTCACTTGTATAGTAATCTGTCCCCGCCCCTTGAGCTTGTAGTTTGTCTGTGTCCTTGGATCTCCAGTGAAACTCCAGTAAGGGAGCACGTAAGAGGTCTTGAGTTTTCATCAGTTCTTCTAACACTGTGTTATTGATTGGAGCACTCAAAGCCTGTACTTTTATTCTGATATTTGAGAGCTGTGCTCTTACTTCACTTTGAAATATTTTTTGTTCTCATTAATGTACAATCACAGGCAAAACATTATGTTTTCCAGTCTACACCCTTCACCAAGTCCCCGGAAAAAGCCAGTTACAGTCGCTGTCCGTCAGCGTGTACTAAGATGCTGTAGAATCACTACATGTCCTCTCGGTGTTATGCAGCCGTACAGATGACCCCCAAAGTTACACACTATACATGCTAATCCTAATGCCCCCATTCTTTTTCCCCGCCCTTATTACTCCCTTCCCACAAAACCTACCCTGTCCCTTTCTCTTTGGTAACTGTTAGTCCACTCTCGGGTTCTGTGAATCTGCTGCTGTCTTTTCCTTCAGTTTTTCTTTGTTATCATACTCCACACATGAGTGAAATCATTTGGTACATGTATTTCTCCTCCTTGAATATTTGACTGAGCATAATACCCTCTAGCTCCATCCACGTTATTGCAAATGATAGGATTTGTTTTCTTCTTATGGCTGCCTACTGCAATTTTTAAACTGGATTTCATTCTTCTTTTTTGTTTGTAGTTTCGCTATGTGCTTTCACCATTGCTCTCCTGGTTATGAGCAGTAGCTTTGTGTTAATCGATATGTACCTATATCTATCTGTCTGTCTGTCTATCTATTTATCAATCAATCAATCAATCAATCATCTTTTTGTCTGCCCATCTGTCATTGTGTACAGAACAGTTAACCATATATCCTATATCACTTTCCTACACTATGCTTCCAAAAATCCTGCAAAGTATCTAGGCTGTAGAGAGAGCACTGGGTTCACCGAGACACTTGCAGGTCGAGTCGGCCGCGTGTACCTACAAACCAGGAAATGGTTGTGCCGGGACTTGAACCCGTGTCTCTATCCTCTGTCCTCTTTCATCTCCTTCTAACTTACTGTCTGTATTTAGCCACATTCTTTGACAAAGTGCTCCCTGAAGACCACAAGTATCATTCCTCTGGGCCTGTTGTCGCTAGAAAAGTAAACTTGTTGTTTGCTCACCACCATGTATGAAGGACATCAGCGTGATCACGGCTGATAGGACGGAGGGTCAAATAAAAAGGAACACCAATTTATAGACAGGAGCAGTTGGGAGCTAAGAGTGTATTGTGGGGTGATGTGTTTATTTGAGTGTCCAAACTTCCCTCTTTACGTGGTTATCAGATTTTCACATTCGTGAACATCATAAAACCCACTGATTTCAAAGGCCCAGATGATTATTATTACAGCAACTCAGTTGTTGAGGTGAGAGAAAATGAGAAGTATGTTGCTGCACCACTAAATCAATGGCTGGGAACGGCTGAAACCAAACAAAAAGAATTCACGGTGGCCAGATAGGGCTATTTTCTTCTGACTGTCCCAGGGGACTCAAACAGAATCCATTTGTTTGATTGTTTTTCAGTTTCACTCGTGAAGCGTACTTATCCACACACCTTCGGCTTGTAGTTTGTCTGTGTCCTTGGATCTTAAGTGAGTCTTCTGTAAGTAAGCACGTAGGTATCTTGAGTTTTCATCCCTTCTTTTAACCCTGTGTCTTTGTTTGCTGCACTCAGTGCCTGACCTTTTATTCTGATGATTCAGAGCTGTGCACTTATTGCACTTAAAGAATTTTTTTTATCATTAAGCTAAAATCACTTGAAGAACATTATGTTTACTATGCTCCCCCCTTCACCAAGTACCCCTGAAAAACCTCTTCAGTCGCTGTCGATCTGCGTATTTGGATGCTGTAGACCCCTTCACCATGTCCCTCCCAACAGAAACCGTTACAGTCGCTGTCCATCAGTGAGTAGTAAGATGCTATATGATCTCTACTAGCCTTCTCTGTGTTGTACAGCACTACCCATGCCCCCTAGACACCAAGCATTGTACATGCTAAAACTAGTGCCCCCATTCTTTCTCCTCACACTTATCCCTCCCTTCAGACCCACGCTGCCCAGTCCTTTTCCCTTTGGTAACTTTTTGTCAACTGTCGGGTACTTTGAGTCTGCTGCTGTTTTTTTCCTTCAGTTTTTCTTTGTTGTTATACTCCACACATGAGTGAAAACACTTGGTACTTGTTTTTCTCCGCCTGGCCTATTTCTCTGAACATACTACCGTCTAGCTCCATCCAGGTCATTGCAAATGGTAGTATTTGTTTTCTTCTTAAGGCTGCTTACTGCACTTTTTAAACTGGATTTCATTCTTCCTTTTTGTTTGTAGTTTAGCTATGTTATTCACCATTCAACTCCTGGTTATGAACAATAGCTTTGTGTCAATCTATATGTATCTGTATCTATCTATCTAATGGTCTGTCTGTCTATCTATGTATGTATGTATGTATGTATGTATGTACCTATGTATGTATGTTTCTATCTATCTTCCTATCATCTATCTATGATGTCTATCATCTATCAATCTATGTACCTATCTATCTATATTTCATCTGTCATCTGTGTACCTATCTATCTATGAATCAATCATCATTTTGTCTGCCCATCTATCCTTCTGTACAGAACAGTTAACAACATAGCCTATGTCTCTTCCCTACATTATGCTTCCAGAAATCTTGCAAGGTAACTAAGCCATAAGGAGAGCACTGTGTTCACCGATACACTTTCATGTAGAGTCAGCAGCGTGTGCTTACAAAACCAGTAAATGGAGGTGAAAGGACTTGAACCTGTATCTCTGTCCTCTGTCCTCTTATACTTCCTGCTCCCTTGGTGACTTTATTTAGCCACATTCAGTGAGTAAGTGATCCCTGAAGACCACAAGTATCCTTCGTCTGGGCCTGTTGTCGACAGAAAAGTGTACTTGGCCCTTTGCACACCACCATGTTTGAGGGATATTGGCGTGATCGCTGCTGATAGGTGGAGGGACAAATATGAATTAACACCTATTTCTGGACAGGAGCAGTTGGGAACAAAGAGTGTGTTGTGGAGTGAAGTGTTTATTTGAGGGTCCAAACTTCCCTCCTTAGGTGGTTATTACTACTTTACGTTCGTGAACATCATAAAAAGCAATGATTTGAAAAGCCCAGACGCATATTGTTACAGCAATTCATTTGTTGAGGTGAGAGGAAATGAGAAAGAACTTGCTGCACCACTAAATCAATGCCTGAGCCCTGCTGAAATCAAACAAAAAGAGTTCACGGTGGCTAGATAGGGCTATTTTCTACTAACTCTCCTGGGGACTCAAACTGAATTCATTTGTTTGTTTGTTTCTTATTTTCACTTGTATAAGTAATCTGTCCCCGCCCCTTCATCTTGTAGATTGTCTGTGTCCTTGGATCTCCAGTGAGTCTCCAGTAAGGGAGCACGTTGGTGGTCTTGAGTTTTCATCCCTTCTTTTAACCCTGTGTCTTTTCATTGGAGTTCTGAAGAGCCTGTACTTTTATTCTGAGAATTGAGAGCTATGTCCTTATTGCACTTAAAAAATGATTTTTGTTATGATTAATCCACAATCACTAAAAGAACATTATGATCACCAAGTACACCACGTCCCCCCCAAAAACCCCTTTACAGTAGCTGTCCATCAGCATAGTTGGATGCTGTAGACCAGTTCACCATGTCCCCCCCACACCCCGTTACAGTCGCTTTCCATCAGCGTGTAGTAAGATGCTGTAGAATCACTACTGATCTTCTCTGTGTTGTACAGCCCTCCCCATGCTCCCCCCACCCACACATTATACATGCTAATCCTAATGCCCCCTTTCTTTCTCCCCACAATTATCAAACCCTTCCCACCCACACTGCCTAGTCCCTTTCCCTTTGGTAACTGTTAGACCACTCTTGGGTTCTGTGAGTCTGCTGCTGTTTTTGTCCTTCAGTTTTTCTTTGTTGTTATACTCAACACATGAGTGAAATCATTTGGTACTTGTCTTTCTCCGCATGGCCTTTTTCACTGAGCATAATACCCTCTACCTCCATCCACGTTGTTCAAATGGTAGGGTTTTTTACTTCTTACGGCTTCTTACTGTACTTTTTAAACTAGATTTCTGTCTTCTCTTTTGTCTGTAGTTTCGCTATATGCTTTCACCATTGCTCTCCTCGTTATTAGCAATAACTTTACGTTAATCAATATGTACCTGTATCTATCTATCCATCTGTCTGTCTATCCATCTGTCTGTCTATCTATCTATCTATCTATCTATCTATCTATCTATCTATCTATCTGTATTCCTATCATCTATCTATGATGTCTATCATCAATCTATGTACCTATCTATCAATCTTTCATCTGTCGTCTGTCTAGCTATCTATCTATGAATCAATCATCTTTCTGTCTGGCCATCTATAATTATGTACAGAACAGTTAACAACATCGCCTTTGTCACTTCCCTACATTATGCTTCCAAAACTCTTTCAAGGTAACTAGGCTGTAGGAAGAGCACTCGGATCACCGAGACACTTGCAGGTCGAGTCAGCCACGTGTACCTACAAAACCAGTAAATGGTTGTGCAGGGACTTGAACCTGTGTCTGTATCCTCTATTATCTTCTTCTCACTGGCTGACTCTATTTAGCCACATTCATTGACTAAGTGCTCCGTGAAGACCACAAGTATTGTTCCTCTGGGCCTGTTGTCCACAGAAAGAAAACTTGGTGCTTTGCTCACCACCATGTTTGAGGGACATCGGCGTGATCACCGCTGATAGGATGGAACGACAAATGAAAAGGAACACCAGTTGCTAGACAGGAGCGGTTGGGAGCAAAGAGTGTGTTGTGGAGTGACGTGTTTATTTCAGTGTCCAAACTTCCCTCTTTATATAGTTATTACTTCTTTACATTCATGAACTTCATAAAACCCACTGATCTCAAAGGTCCAGACGTATACTTTTACAGCAATTCAATTGTTGAGTTGAGAGAAAATGAGAAAGACGTTGCTGTACCACTAAATCTATAGCTGGGCAATGCTGAAACCAAACAAAAAGAATTCACGTTGGCCAGATAGGGCTATTTTCTACTGACTGTCTCTGTGGACTCAAACATAATCCATTCTAGGTTTGTTTGTTTTTCACTTTCACTTTGTTGTTTACCTGTACACACCCCTTTAGCTTTTAGATTGTATGTGTCCTTGGATCTCAAGAGAGTCTCCTGTAAGGGAGCACGAAGGTGGTCTTGAGTTTTCATCCCTTCTTTTAACCCAGTGTCATTTGTTTGGAGCACTCAAAGGCTGTCCTTTTATTCTGATGATTCAGAGCTGTGCCCTTATTGCACTTAAAAAATTGTTTTTGTTATCATTAATCTACAATCACGTGAAGAACATTATGTTTACTAGACTCCCCCCTTCACCAAGTCCCTCCCAAAAACCTCTTACAGTTGCTGTCAGTTAGCAGAGATGGATGCTGTAGACCCGTTCACGATGTACCCCCACACACACCCCATTACAGTCGCTGTCCTTCAGCGTGTAGTAAGATGCTGTAGAATATCTACTTGTCTTCTCTGTGTTGTACAGCACTCGCCATGCGACCCCGCCCTCACGCATTATACATGCTTATCCTAATCTCCCTTTTCTTTCTCCCCACCCTTATCCCTCCCTTTTCAACCACCCTTCTCAGTCCTTTTCCCTTTGGTAACTGTTACTCCACATTCGGGTTCTGTGAGTCTGCTGCTGTTTTTTTTTGTCAGTGTTTCTTTGTTGTTATACTCCACACATGAGTGAAATCATTTGGTACTTGTCTTTCTCCGCCTGGAATATTTCACTGAGCATACTACCGTCTCGCTCCATCCACGTCATTGCAAATGGTAGCATTTGTTTTCTTCTTATGGATGCAAACGGCAGTTTTTAAACTGGACTTCATTCTTCCTTATAGTTTGTAGTTTAGCTATGTGCTTTCACCATTGATCTCCTGGTTATGAGCAATAGCTTTGTGTTATTTAATATGTATCTGTATGTATCTTTCAATCTATCTGTCTATCCTTCTATCTTTCTATTTATCTATCTATCTTTCTATCTATCTATCTATCTATCATCTATCTGTCTATCAATCTATCTTCCTATCTACCTATCATGTCTATCGTCTGTCTATGTGTCATCTGTCATCTATCTATCTATCTATGAATCAATCATCTTTTTGTCTGGCCATCTATCCTTATGTACAGGACAGTTAACAACATCGCCTATGTCACTTCCCTACATTATGCTTCCAAAAATATTGCAAAGTAACTAGTCCTTAGGGAGAGCACTGGGTTCACTGAGACACTTGCAGGTCGAGTCAGCCGCTTGTGCTTACAAATCCAGTAATTTATGGTGGTGCAGGGACTTGCACCCATCTCTCTGTCCTCTTTTACCTCCTTCTCGCTTGCTGACTGTATTCAGCCACATTCGTTGACTTAGTGCTTCCAGATGACCACAACTATCCTTCCTCTGGGCCTGTTTAGACAGAAAAGTATACTTGGTGCTTTGCTCACCACCAAGTTTGAGGGACAATGGCATGATCAGCGCTGATAGGAGGAGGGACAAATAAAAAGAACACCTATTTCTAGGCAGAAGCATTTGGGAGCAAAGAGAGTGTTGTGGAGTTACGTGTTTGTTTGAGTGTCCAAACTATCCTCTTTAGGTGGTTATTACTACTTTACTTTCAAGAACATCATAAAATCCACTGATTTCAAAAGTCCAGACACATATTATTAATGCAATTCAGTTGTTGAGGTGAGAAAAAATGAGAAGGACGTTGCTGTACCACTAAATCTATGGCTGGGCACTGCTGAAACCAAACAAAAAGAATTCACGGTGTCTAGATAGGGCTATTTTCTACTGACTGTGTCTGGGGACTCAAACCAAATCCATTTGTTTGTTTGTTTGCTTTTCAGTTACACTTGTGTAGGGTTGCTGTCCCAACCCCTTGGGATTGTAGTTTGTCTGTGTCTTTGGATCTCAAGTGAGTCTCCTATAGGGGAGCACTTAGGTGATCTTGAGTTGTCATCCCTTCTTTTAACCCTGTGTCTTTTGTTTGGAGCTCGCAAAGCCTGTTTTATTGCTGTGCCCATATTGCACTTAAAAACATTTTTTTATCATTAATCTGCAATCACGTGAAGAACATCATATTTACTAGGCTCCCACCTTCACCAAGTCCCCACCAAAACCTCTTACAGTCGTTGTCCATAAGCATTGTTGTATGCTGTAGACTGCTTCACCATGTCCCCCCACAAACACCCCATTACAGTCGCTGTCCAACAGCGTGTAGTAAATGCTGTAGAATCTCTACTTGTCTTCTCTGTGTTGTACATCCTTCCCTTTGCCCCCCCGAGCCCACGCATTATACATGCAAATCCTAATGTCCCCTTTCTTCTCCCTGCCCTTATCCCTCCCTTCCCACACACCCTGCCCATTCCCTTTCCCTTTGGTAACTGTTATTGAACTCTCGGGTTCTGTGGGTCTGCTGCTGTTTATTTCCTCCTGTTTTTCTTTGTTGTTATACTAAACACATGAGTGAAATCATTTGCTACTTGTCTTTCTCCACCTGGTATATATCACTGAGCATGCTACCGTCTAGCTACATCCACATCCTTGCAAATGGTAGGATTTGTTTTCTTCTTATGGCTCCTTACTGCACTTTTAAAACTGAACTTCATTCTTCCTTTTTGTTTGTTGTTTCCCTATGTGATTTCACCATTGATCTGTTGGTTATGAGCAATAGCTTTGTGTTAATCCATATGTATCTGAATCTGTGTAACTGTCTGTCTATCTATCAATCTATCTATCTATCCTTCTATCTTTCTATCTTTGTATCTCTCTATCTATCTTCCTATCATCTATCTATCGTGTTTATCATCTATCTATAATCTCTCATCTATCTATGTATCTATGAATCAATCATCCTTTTGTCTGGCCATCTATCCTTATGTACAGAATACTTAACAACATCGCCTTTGTCACTTCCCTACATTATTCTTCCAAAAATCTTTCAAGGTAACTAGGCTGTAGGAAGAGCACTCGGTTCACCGAGACACTTGCAGGTCGAGTCAGCCACGTGTACCTACAAAACCAGTAAATGGTTGTGCAGGGACTTAAACCTGTGTCTGTATCCTCTATTATCTTCTTCTCACTGGCTGACTCTATTTAGCCACATGCATTGACTAAGTGCTCCGTGAAGACCACAAGTATTGTTCCTCTGGGCCTGTTGTCCACAGAAAGAAAACTTGGTGCTTTGCTCACCACCATGTTTGAGGGACATCGGCGTGATCACCGCTGATAGGATGGAACGACAAATGAAAAGGAACACCAGTTGCTAGACAGGAGCACTTGGGAGCAAAGAGTGTGTTGTGGAGTGACGTGTTTATTTCAGTGTCCAAACTTCCCTCTTTATATAGTTATTACTTCTTTACATTCATGAACTTCATAAAACCCACTGATCTCAAAGGTCCAGACGTATACTTTTACAGCAATTCAATTGTTGAGTTGAGAGAAAATGGTAAAGACGTTGCTGTACCACTAAATCTCTGGCTGGGCAATGCTGAAACCAAACAAAAAGAATTCACGTTGGCCAGATAGGGCTATTTTCTACTGACTGTCTCTGTGGACTCAAACAGAATCCATTCTAGGATTGTTTGTTTTTCAGTTTCACTGTGTTGGGTACCTGTACACACCCCTTCGGCTTTTAGATTGTCTGTGTCCTTGGATCTCAAGAGAGTCTCCTGTAAGTAAGGGAGCACGAAGGTGGTCTTGAGTTTTCAACCCTTCTTTTAACCCAGTGTCATTTGATTGGAGCACTCAAAGGCTGTCCTTTAATTCTGATGATTCAGAGCTGTGCCCTTTTTGCACTTAAAAAATTGTTTTTGTTATCATTAATCTGCAATCACGTGAAGAACATTATGTTTCCTAGACTCCCCCCTTCACCAAGTCCCTCCCAAAAACCTCTTACAGTTGCTGTCAGTTAGCAGAGATGGATGCTGTAGACCCGTTCACGATGTACCCCCACACACACCCCATTACAGTCGCTGTCCTTCAGCGTGTAGTAAGATGCTGTAGAATATCTACTTGTCTTCTCTGTGTTGTACAGCACTCGCCATGCGACCCCGCCCTCACGCATTATACATGCTTATCCTAATCTCCCTTTTCTTTCTCCCCACCCTTATCCCTCCCTTCCCAACCACCCTTCTCAGTCCTTTTCCCTTTGGTAACTGTTACTCCACATTCGGGTTCTGTGAGTCTGCTGCTGTTTTTTTTGTCAGTGTTTCTTTGTTGTTATACTCCACACATGAGTGAAATCATTTGGTACTTGTCTTTCTCCGCCTGGAATATTTCACTGAGCATACTACCGTCTCGCTCCATCCACGTCATTGCAAATGGTAGCATTTGTTTTCTTCTTATGGCTGCAAACGGCAGTTTTTAAAATGGACTTCATTCTTCCTTTTAGTTTGTAGTTTCGCTATGTGCTTTCACCATTGCTTTCCTGGTTATGAGCAATGCCTTTGTGTTTCACGATATGTACCTATACTTATCTATCTGTCTGTATGTCTAACTATCTATCAATCAATCAGTCATCTTTTTGTCTGAACATCTGTCCTTGTATGCAGAACAGTTAACAACATAGACCATGTCCCTTCGCTACGTTATGCTTCCAAAAATCTTGCAAGGTAACTAGGTCGTAAGGAGAGTCCTGGGTTCCCCGAGACACTTGCAGGTTGAGTCAGAAGTGTACCTACAAAACCAGGAAATGGTGGTGCAGGGACTTGTACTCGTGTCTCTGTCCTCTCTCCTATTTTATCTCCTTCTCACTTGCTGACTGTATTTAGCCACATCATTGACTAAGGGCTCCCTGAAGACCACAAGAATCCTTCCTCTGGGCCTGATGTCGACAGAAAAGTAAACTTGCTGCTTTCTCACCACCATATTTGAGGAATATCGGCGTGATAAACCCTGATAAGAGGGAGGGACAAATAAAAAGGAACACCACTTCCTAGACAGGAGCAGTTGGGATAAAAGAGTGTGTTGTGGAGTGAAGTGTTTATTTGAGTGTCCAAACTTCCCTCTTTATCTGGTTATTACTTCTTTACATTCGTGGACATCATAAACCCACTGATTTCAAAGGCCCAGACCCATATTATTACAGCAATTCAGTTGTTGAGTTGAGAGAAAATGAGAAGGATGTTGCTGCACCACTAAATCTATGTCTGGGCACTGCTGATACCAAACAAAAAGCATTCACAGTGGCCAGATAGGGCTATTTTCTACTGACTGTCTCTGGGGACACACACAGAATCCATTTGATTGATTGTTTTATGGATTCAATTGTGTTGGGTACCTCTCAGCACCCCTACGGCTTGTAGTTTGTCTGTGTACTTGGATGTCAAGTGGGTCTCCTGTAAGAGAGCACGTAGGTGTTCTTGAGTTTTCATAACTTCTTTTAACCCTGTCTTTTGTTTGGAGCACTCAAAGCCTGTCCTTTAACACTGATGATTCAGAGATGTGCCCTTATTGCACTTTAAAATTCTTTTTTTGTTATCATTATCCTGCAATTGCATGAAGAACATTATGTTTACTACGATCCCCCCTTCACCAAGTCCGCCACAAAACCTCTTACAGAATGTCTCCATCAGCATAGTTGGATGCTCTAGACTAATTCACCATGAACCCACACACACACCCCGTTACAGTCGCTGTCCATCAGCGTGTAGAAAGATGTTGTAGAATCTCTACTTTTCTTCTCTGTGTTGTACAGCACTCCCCATGCCCAACCGACCGCATGCATTATTCATGCTAATAATAATATCCCCTTTCTTTCTTCCTGCCCTTATCCCTCCCTTATCACCCACCCTGCCCAGTACTTTTCCCTTTGGTATCTGTTAGTCCACTCTCGGGTTCTGTGATTCTGCTGCTGTTTTTTTCCATCAGTTTTTCTATGTTGTTGTACTCTACACATGAGTAAAATCATTTGGTACTTGTCTTTCTCCTCCTGGCCTATTTCACTGAGCATACTACCGTCTAACTCCATCCACATCATTGTAAATGGTAGGATTTGTTTTCTTCTTATGGCTGCTTACTGCACACTTTAAACTGGATTTCATTCTTCCTTTTTGTTTGTAGTATCACTATGTGTTTTCACCATTTATCTCCTGGTTATGAGCAATAGCTTTGTGTTAATCGATATGTATCTGTATCTATCTATCTATCTATCTATCTATCTATCTATCTATCTATCTATCTATCTATCTGTCTGTCTGTCTTTCTGTCTGTCTACAACCTATCTACCTATGTATCTATCTGTCTATCTATCTATCTATCTATCTATCTATCTATCTATCTATCTATCTATCTATCTATCTATCTGTCTGTCTGTCTGTCTGTCTATCTGTCTATCTATTTGTCTATCAATCTATTTATCTGTCTATCTACCTATCTTTCCTAATATCTTTCTATCTACCTACCTACCTACCTATCTATCTATCTATCTATCTATCTATCTATCTATCTATCTATCTATCTATCTATCTATCTATCTATCTATCTCTCTATCTATCTGTCTGTCTGTCTGTCTGTCTGTCTATCTGTCTATCTATTTGTCTATCAATCTATCTATTTATCTGTCTATCTACCTATATTTCCTAATATCTTTCTATCTACCTACCTACCTATCTATCTATCTTTCTATCTATCTATCTATCTATCTATCTATCTATCTATCTATCTATCTATCTATCTATCTATCTATCTATCTGCCTATCTTTCATGACTATCATCTATCTATCAATCATCTGTCATCTATGTATCTATGAATCTACCATCTTTTTGTGTGCCCATCTATTCTTATGTACAGAACAGTTAACAACATAGCGTATGTCACTTTCCAACATTATGCTTCCAAAAACAGTGCAAGATGAGTAGGCTGTATTGAGAGCACTGGGTTCACTGAGACAATTGCAGGTCGAGTCAGCATCGTGTCCTTACAAAACCAGTAAATGGTGGTGCAGGGACTTGAACCCATCTCTCTGTCATCTGTCCTCTTTTCCCTCCTTCTCGATTGCTGACTGTATTTAGCCACATTCATTGACTAAGTGCTACCTTAAGATCACAAGTTTCATTCCTCTGGGCCTCTTGTAGACAGTAAAGTATACTTGGTGCTTTGCTTACCACCATGTTTGAGGGACATCGGCGTGATCACCGCTGATAGGAGGAGGGTCAAATAAAAAGAACACCTATGTCTAGACAGGAGCATTTGGGAGCAAAGAGAGTGTTGTGGAGTTACGTGTTTGTTTGAGTGTCCAAACTTCACACTTTAGGGGGTTATTACTTCTTTACATTTGTGAACATCATAAAACACACTGATTTCAAAAGCCCAGACTCATATTATTACAGCAATTCAGTTGTTGAGGTGAGAAAAAATGAGAAGGACTTTGCTAAACCACTAAATCAATGGCTGGGCACTGCTGAAACCAAACAAAAAGAATTCACGGTGGCTAGATAGGGCTATTTTCTACTGGCTGTCTGTGGGGACTCAAACAGAATCCATTTGTTTGTTTGTTTGTTTCTCAGTTTCACTTGTGTAGGGTACCCGTTCCCGCCCCTTCAGCTTGTGGTTTGTGTCCTTGGATCTCAAGTGAGTATCCAGTAAGGGAGCACGTACGTGGTCTTGTGTTTTCATCCCTTATTCTAACCCTGTGTGTTTTGATTGGAGCACTCAAAGAATGTCCCTTTATTCTGATGATTCAGCGCTGTTCCCTTATTGCACTTAAAAATTTTTTTTGTTATCATTAATCTACAATCACGTGAAGAAATTTACGGTTACTAGGCTTCCCATTCAACATTCCGCATCTAAAACCTATTACAGTCGCTGCCCATCAGCCTGTAGTAATATTTTGTAGAATCCCTACTGTCCTGTCTGTGTTGTACAGTCCTCCCCATGCTACTCCCACCACACACATTATACACACTAATATAATGCCCCCTTTCTTTCTCCCCACCCTTATCCCTCCTTCCCACCCAACCTGCCCAGTCCCTTTTCCTTTAGTAACTGTTTGCAAACTCGCGGGTTCTGTGAGTCTGCTGCTATTTTTTTCTTCAGATTTTCTTGTTTGTTATACTCCACACATGAGTGAAATCATTTGGTTCTTTTCTTTCTCCACCTGGCCTATTTCACTGAGCATAATACCCACTAGCTCCATCCACGTTGTTGCAAATGGTAGGATTTGTTTTCTTCTTATGGCTGATTACTGCACTTTTTAAACTGTATTTCTGTCTTCTCTTTTGTCTGTAGTTTCGCTATATGATTTCACCATTGCTCTCCTTGTTATGAGCAATAGCTTTGTTTTAATCAATATGTACTTTTATCTATCTATCTGTCTGTCAATCCATCTATCTATCTGTCTATCAATCAGTAAATCATCTTTTTGTTTGCCCATCTGTCCTTTTGTACAAAACAGTTAACAAGATAGCCTGTGTCACTTCCTTACATTGTGCTTCCAAAAATATTTCAAGCTAACTAGGCTGAAGGTAAAGCACTGGGTTCACCGAGACATTTGCAGGTAGAGTCAGCCGCATATTCCTACTAAACCAGGAAATTTTGCTGCAGGGTCTTGAACCAGTGTCTCTCTCCTCTCTCCTCTTTTATCTACTTCTCACTTGCTGACTGTATGTAGTCACATTCATTGACTAAGGGCTCCCTGAAGACCACAAGTATCCTTCCTCTGGGCCTGTTTTCGACAGAAAAGTAAACTTGGTGCTTTGCTCCTAACCGTGTTTGAGGGACATCGGCGTGATCACCACTGATAGGATGGAACAACAAATGAAAAGGAACACCAATTTCTAGACAGGAGCAGTTGGGTGCAAAGAGTGTGTTGTGGGGTAACGTGTTTATTTGAGTGTCCAAACTTCCCTCTTTATCTGGATATTGTTTCTTTACATTAATGAACATCATAAAACCCACTGATTTCAAAGGCCCAGATGCTTATTTTTTCACCAATTCAGTTGTTGAAGTGAGAGAAAATAAGAAGGACGTTACTGTACCACTAAATCTATGGCTCGGCAGTGCTGAAACCAAACAAAAAGAATTCATGGTGGCTTGATAGGGCTATTTTCTACTGACTATCTCTGGAGACACAAACAGAATCCATTTGTTCGATTGTTTGTTTTTCAGTTTCACTTGTGTTGAGTACCTGTTCCCACCACTTCGACTTGTAGTTTGTCTGTGTCCTTGCATCTCAAGGGAGTCTCCTGTGAGGGATCACGTAGGTGGTTTTGAATATTCATCCCTACTTTTAAACCTGTGTCTTTTGTTTGGAGCACTCAAAGCCTGTTTCATTTTATTCTGATGATTCAGAGCTGTGCCCTTATTGCACTTAAAAAAATTTTTTATTATCATTAATCTACAATCACGTGAAGAACATTATGTTTACTTGGCACCCCCCTTCACCAAGGCACCCTTAGAAACCTCTTACAGATGCTGTCAATCAGCGGAGTTGGATGCTCTAGACCCCTTCACCATGAACCACCCCCCACACACCATTACAGTCGCAGTCCATTAGCGTGTAGTAAGATGCTGTAGAAACTTTACTTGTCTTCTCTGTGTTGTACAGCCCTATCCAAGCCCACCCGACCCCAAGCTTTATACATGCTAATCCTAATCTCCCATTTCTTTCTCCACACCCTCATCCTTCCCTTCCGAACCACCCTGCCCTGTCCCTTTCCCTTTGGTAACTGTTAGTCCGCTTTTGGGTTCTGTGAGTATGCTGCTGTTTTTTTCCTTCAGAGTTTCTTTGTTTTTATACTCCACACACGAGTGAAATCATTTGGTACTTGTCTTTCTCCACCTGGTCTATTTCACTTAGCATAATACCATCTTGCTCCATCCACATCATTGCAAATGGTAGGATTTGTTTTCCTCTTATGACTGCTTACGGCAGTTTTTAAACTGGACTTAATTCTAACTGTCTGTTTGTAGTTTCGCTATGTGCTTTCACCATTGAACTCCTGTTTATGAGCAATAGCTTTATGTTAATCGATATGTATCTGAATCTATCTATCTGTCTGTCTGTCTATATATCTATCAATCTCTCTATCTATCCTTCTATCTTTCCTTCTTTCTATCTATCTCTCTATCTATCTATCTATCTATCTATCTATCTATCTATCTATCTATCTATCTATCTATCTATCTATCTATCTTCCTGTCATCTATCTATCATGTCTATCATCTATCTATCTATCATCTGTCATCTATCTATCTATTTATGAATCAATCATCTTTTTTTCTTCCCATCTATCCTTATGTACAGAACAGTTAACAACATCGCCTGTGTCACTTCCCTACATTATGCTTCCAAAAATCCTGCAAGGTAACTAGGCCGTAGGGAGAGCACTGGTTTCATTGAGACTCTTGCAGGTCTAGTCAGCCGCGTGTGCTTACAAAACCTGTTAATGTTGGTGCAGGGACAGGCACCCATATCTCTGTCCTCTATCCTCTTTTACCTGCTTCTGTCTTCAAGACAGTATTCAGCCACATTCATGGAATAAGTGCTCCCTGAAGACCACAAGTATCCTTCCTCTGGGCCTGTTGAAGACAGAAAAATATACTTGGTGCTTTGCTATCCACCGAGTTTGAGGGACATCGACGTGAGCTCCGCTGATAGGAGGAGGGACAAATAAAAAGGAACACCTATTTCTAGACAGGAGCATTTGGCAGCAATGAAAGTGTTGTGGAGTTACATGTTTGAGTGTCCAAACTTCCCTCTTTAGGTGGTTTTGCTTCTTTACATTCAAGAACACCATAAAACCCACTGATTTCAAAAGCCAAGACGCATATTATTACAGCAATTCTGTTGTTGAGGTGAGAAAACATGAGAAGGATGTTGCGGAACCACTAAATGTATGGTTGGGCACAGCTGAAACCAAACAAAAAGAATTCACGGTGCCTAGATAGGGCTATTTTCTACTGGCTCTCTCTGGGGACTCAAACAGAATCCATTTGTTTGTTTGTTTCTCAGTTTCACTTGGGTAGGGTACCTGTACCTGCCCATTCTGCTTGTAGTTTGTCTGTGTCCTTGGATCCCAAGTGAATCTCGAGAATGGGAGCACGTATGTGGACTTGAGTTTTCATCCCTTCCTCTATCCCTGTGTCTTTTGATTGGAGAACTCAGAGCCTGTCCTTTTATTCTGACAATTGAGAGGTGTGTCATTATTGCACTTACAAAAATTTTTTTGTTATCATCAATCTACAAACACGCGAAGATCATTATGATCACCAAGTACACAAAGTCCCCCCCAAAAGCCCTGTTACAGTAACAGTCCATCATCGTAGTTGGATGCTGTACACCCATTCACCATTTCCCCCCACACACACCACATTACAGTCGCTGTCCATAGGCGTGTAGTAAGATGTTGCAGAAATAGTACTTCTCTTTTGTGTTGTACAGCCCTACCTATGCTCCCCCCACCCCAGACATTATAAATGCTAATCCTAATGACCCCTTTCTTTCTGCCCACCCTTTTCCCTACCTTCCCACCCTTCCTGCCCAGTCCCTTTCCCTTTGGTAACTGTTAGTCCACTGTCAGGTTCTGTTAGTCTGCTGCTGTTATTTTCCTTCAGTTTTTCTTTGTTGTTATACCCCACAAATGAATGAAATCATTTGGTACTTGTCTTTCTCCACCTGTCCTATTTCACTGAGCACAATACCCTCTAGTCCATCCACGTTATTGCAAATGATAGGATTTGTTATCTTTTATATCTGCTTAGTGCACTTTTTAAACTTGATTTCATTCTTCTCTTTTGTTTGTAGTTTCGCTATGTGCTTTCACCATTGCTTTCCTGGTTATGAGCAATAGCTTTGTGTTAATCGATATGTACTTATATCTATCTGTCTGCCTATCTATATACCTATCTATCTATCTATCTATCGATCAATCATCTTTTTCTCTCCCCATCTGTCCTTGTGTACAGAACAGTTAAATACATAGCCTAAGTCACATCCCTACATTATGCTTCGAATAATCTTGCAAGGTAACTAGGCCGTATTGAGGGCACTGGGTTCGCCAAGGCACTTGAAGGTCAAGTCAGCCTTGTGAACCCACAAAACCAGGAAATTGTGGTGCAGGGACTTGAATCCGCGTATCCATCCTCTGTCCTCTTTCATCTCCTTCTAACTTGCTGTCTGTATTTAGCCAAATTCATTGACTAAGTGCTCACTGAAGAACACAAGTATCATTCCTCTGGGCCTCTTGTTGAAAGAAAAGTAAACTTGTTGCTTTACTCACCACCATGTTTGAAGGACATCAGCGTGATCACTGCCAGTAGGACGGAGGGTCAAATTAAAAGGAACACCAATTTCTAGACAGGAGCAGTTGGGAGCTAAGAGTGTATTGTGGAGTGACGTGTTTATTTGAGTGTCCAAGCTTACCTCTTTAGCTGGTTATTATATCTTCACATTCCTGAACATCATAAAACCCACTGATTTCAAAGGCCCAGATGCTTATTATTACAGCAACTCAGTTGTTGAGGTGAGAGAAAATGAGAAGTATGTTGCTGCACCACTAAATCTATGGCTGGGAACTGCTGATACCAAACAAAAAGAATTCACGGTGGCCAGAAAGGGCTATTTTCTGCTGACTGTCTCTGGGGACTCAAACAGAATCCATTTGTTTGATTGTTTGTTTTTCAGTTTCACTCGTGTATGGTACTTGTCCACACACCTTCTTCTTGTAGATTGTCTGTGTCCTTGGATCTCAAGTGAGTCTCCTGTAAGTAAGCACGTAGTTGTCTTGAGTTTTCAACCCTTTTTTTAACCCGTGTCTTTTGTTTGCAGCACTCAGTTCCTGACCTTTTATTCTGATGATTCAGAACTGTGCACTTATTGCACTTAAAGAACTTTTTATCATTAATCTACAATCACGTGAATAACGTTATGTTTACTATGCTCCCCCCTTCAAAAAGTCCCCCCGAAAAACCTCTTCAGTCACTGTCGATCAGCGTAGTTGTATGCTGTAGACCCCTACACCATGTCCCCCCCCACAGACCCCGTTACAGTCGCTGTCCATCAGTGAGTTGTAAGATACTATATGATCTGAACTAGTCTTCTATGTGTTGTACAGTACTCACATGCTAATCCAAATTACCACTATTCTTTCTCCCCACACTTATCCCTCCCTTCAGACTCACCTTGCCTAGACCTTTATCCTTTGGTAACTTTTACTGAACTATCGGGTTCTGTGAGTCGGCTGCTTTTTTTTCCTTCAGTTTTTCTTTGTTTTTATACTACACACATGAGTGAAATCACTTGGTTCTTGTCTATCTCCGCCTAGCCTATTTCTCAGAACATACTACTGTCTAGCTCCATGCACGTCATTGCAAACAGTAGTATTTGTTTTCTTCTTATGGCTGCTTACTGCAATTTTAAACTGGATTTCATTCTTCCTTTTTGTTGTAGTTTAGCTATGTTATTCATCATTCAACTCCTGTTTATGAACAATAGCTTTCTGTCAATCGATATGTACCTGTATCTATCTATCTAATGGTCTGTCTATCTATCTATGTATCTCTGTATGTATGTATCTATGTATCTATGGATCTATCTATCTGTCTTCCTATCATCTATGATGTCTATCATCTTTCAATCTATGTACCTATCTATCTATCTTTCATCTGTCATCTCTCTACCTACCTATCTATGAATTAATCTTTTTTTTTGCATCCCATCTATCTTTATGTACAGAACAGTTAACATCATACCCTATGTCTCTTCCCTACATAATGCTTCCAGAAATCTTTCAAGTTAACTAAGCCATAAGTAGAGCACTGAGTTCACCGATACACTTTCAGGTAGTGTCAGCCGCGTGTGCTTACAAAACCAGTAAATGAAGGTGAAAGGACTTGAACCTGTATCTCTGTCCTCTGTCCTCTTATACTTCCTGCTCACTTGGTGACTTTATTTAGCCACATTCAGTGAGTAAGTGATCCCTGAAGACCACAAGTATCCTTCGTCTGGTCCGGTTGTTGACAGAAAAGTGTACTTGGTTCTTTGCACACCACCATGTTTGAGGGACATCGGAGTGATCACTGCTGATAGGTGCAGGGACAAATACAAAGGAACACCTATTTCTGGACAGGAGCAGTTGGGAACAAAGAGTGTGTTGTGGAGTGAAGTGTTTATTTGAGGGTCCAAACTTCCCTCCTTAGGTGGTTATTACTTCTTTACATTCGTGAACATCATAAAAAGCAATGATTTTAAAAGCCCAGACCCATATTGTTACAGCAATTCATTTGTTGACGTGAGAGGAAATAAGAAGGAACTTGCTGCACCACTAAATCTATGCCTGAGCACTGCTGAAACCAAACAAAAAAATTCACGGTGGCTAGATAGGGCTATTTTCTACTGACTCCCTCTGGGGACTCAAACAGAATCAATTTGTTTGTTTGTTTCTCAGTTTCACTTGTATAGGGTACCGGTCCCCGCCCCTTCAGATTGTAGTGTGTCTTTGTCCTTGGATCTCAAGTGAGTCTCCAGTAAGGGAGCACGTAGATGGTCTTGAGTTTTCATCAGTTCTTCTAACCCTGTGTCTTTTGATTGGAGCACTCAAAGCCTGTACTTTTATTCTGATATTTGAGAGCTGTGCTCTTACTGCACTTTGAAATTTTTTTTGTTCTCATTAATATACAATCACATACAGAACATTATGTTGTCCAGTCTACCCCCTTCACCATGTCCACCCGAAATCCCAGTTACAGTCACAGTCCGTCAGCATTTACTATGATGCTGTAGAATCACTACATGTCTTATCTGTGTTGTACAGCCCTACTAATGACCTTCCACCCTTCATATATACCTGCTTATCCTAATGCCCCCATTCTTTTTCCCCGCCCTTAGTACTCCCTTCCCACATTCCCTCCCCTGTCCCTTTCTCTTTGGTAGCTGTTAGTCCACTCTCGGGTTCTGTGAGTCTGCTGCTCTCTTTTCCTTCAGTTTTTCTTTGTTATCATACTCCACACATGAGTGAAATCATTTGGTACATGTATTTCTCCGCCTGGCCTATTTGACAGAGCCTAATACACTCTACCTCCATCCACGTTATTGCAAATGATAGGATTTGTTTTCTTCTTATGGCTGCTTACTGCACTTTTTAAATTGGATTTCATTCTTCTTTTTTGTTTGTAGTTTCGCTATGTGCTTTCACCATTGCTCTCCTGGTAATGAGCAGTAGCTTTGTGTTAATCGATATGTACCTATATCTATCTATCTGTCTGTCTATCAATTTATCAATCAATCGAACAATCAAATTTTTGTCTGCCCATCTGTCCTTGTGTACAGAACAGTTACCATATATCATATATCGCTTTCCTACTCGATGCTTCCAAAAATCCTGCAAAGTATCTAGGCTGTAGGGAGAGCACTGGATTCTCCGAGACACTTGCTGGTCGAGTCGGTCGCGTGTAGCTACAAAACCAGGAAATGGTTGTGCCGGGTCTTGAACCCGTGTCTCTATCCTCTGTCCTCTTTCATCTCCTTCTAACTTGCTGTCTGTATTTAGCCACATTCATTGACTAAGTGCTCCCTGAAGACCACAAGTATCATTCCTCTGGGCCTGTTGTCGCAAGAAAAGTAAACTTGTTGCTTTTTTCACCACCATGTTTGAAGGACATCAGCGTGATCACCGCCGATAGGATGGAGGGTCAAATAAAAAGGAACACCAATTTCTAGACAGGAGCATTTGTAAGCTAAGAGTGTATTGTGGAGTGACGTGTTTATTTGAGTGTCCAAACTTCCCTCTTTAGGTGGTTATTAGATCTTCACATTCGTGAACATCATAAATCCCACAGATTTCAAAGGCCCAGATGCTTATTATTACAGCAACAAGGTTGTTGAGGTGAGATAAAATGAGAAGTATGTTGCTGCACCACTAAATCTATGGCTGGGAACTGCTGATACCAAACAAAAAGAATTCACGGTGGCCAGAGAGGGCTATTTTCTGCTGACTGTCTCAGGGGACACAAACAGAATCCATTTGTTTGATTGTTTGTTTTTCAGTTTCACTCGCGTATGGTACTTGTCCACACACCTTCTTCTTGTAGATTGTCTGTGTCCTTGGATCTCAAGTGTGTCCCTGTAAGTAAGCACATAGGTGTCTTGAGTTTTCACCCTTCTTTTAACCCTGTGTCTTTTGTTTGCAGCACTCAGTGCCTGACCTTTTATTCTGATGTTTCAGAACTCTGCACTTATTGCACTTAAATAATTTTTTTATCATTAATCTACAATCACGTGAAGATCTTTATGTATACTATGCGCCCCCATTCACCAAGTCCCCCTGAAAAACCACTTCAGTCCCTGTCGATCAGCGTAGTTGTTTGCTGTAGACCCCTTCACCATTTCCCCCCCTCACGGACCCCGTTACAGTCGCTATCCATCAGTGAGTAGTAAGATGATATATGATCTGTACTAGTCTTCTCTGTGTTGTGGAGGACTCCCATGCTCACCCGACCCCACGCATTATACATGCTAATCCTAATGCCCCCATTCTTCCTCCCCACACTTATCCCTCCCTTCAGTCCCACCCTGCCCAGTCCTTTTTCCGTTGGTAATTTTTACTGAACTCTCGGGTTCTGTGAGACAGCTGCTGTTTTTTTCCTTCAGTTTTTCTTTGTTGTTAAACTGCACACTTGAGTGAAATCACTTGGTACTTGTCTTTCTCCGCCTGGCCTATTTCTCTGAACATACTACCGTCTAGCTCCATGCACGTCATCTCAAACGGTAGTAATTGTTTTCTTCTTAAGGCTGCTTACTTCACTTTTTAAACTAGATTTCATTCTTCCTTTTTGTTTGCATTTTAGCTATGTTGTTCACTATTCAACTCCTGTTTATGAACAGTAGCTTTGTGTCAATTGATATGTATCTGTATCTATCTATCTAACGGTCTATGTATGTATGTATGTATGTATGTATCTATGGATCTATCTATCTATCTATCTATCTATCTATCTATCTATCTATCTATCTTCCTATCATGTATCTACAATGTCTTTCATCTATCAGTCTATATACCTATCTTTCATCTGTCTTCTGTCTAAATATCTATGTATGAATCAATCATCTTTTTGTCTGCCCATCTATCCTTATGTACAGAACAGTTAACAACATAGCCTATGTCGCTTCCCTACATTATGCTACTAGAAATCTTGCAAGGTAACTAAGCCATAAGGAGAGCACTGTGTTCACCGATACACTTTCAGGTAGAGTCAGCAGCGTGTGCTTACAAAAGCAGTAAATGGAAGTGAAAGGACTTGAACCCGTTTCTCTGTCCTCTGTCCTCTTATAATTCCAGCTCGCTTGGTGACTTTATTTAGCCACATTCAGTGAGTAAGTGATCCCTGAAGACCACAAGTATCCTTCGTCTGGGCCTGTTGTCGACAGAAAAGTTTACTTGGTTCTTTGCACACCACCATGTTTGAGGGACATCGGCGTGATCACTGCTGATAGGTGGAGGGACAAATATAAAGGAACACCTATTTCTGGACAGGAGCAGTTGGGAACAAAGTGTGTGTTTTGGAGTGAAGTGTTTATGTGAGGGTCCAAACTTCCCTCTTTAGGTGGTTATTACTTCTTTATATTCGTGAACATCATAAAAAGAAATTATTTTAGAAGCCCAGACGCATATTAATACAGCAATTCATTTGTTGAGGTGAGAGGAAATGAGAAAGAAGTTGCTTCACCACTAAATCTATGCCTGAGCACTGCTGAAACCAAACAAAAAGAATTCACGGTGGCAAATTGAGCTATTTTCTACTGACTCTCTCTGGGGACTCAAACAGAATCCATTTATTTGTTTGTTTCTCAGTTTTACTTGTATAGGGTACCTGTCCCGGCCCCTTCGGCTTGTAATTTGTCTGTTTCCTTGGATCTCAAGTGTCTCTCCTTTAAGGGAGCCCTTAAATGATCTTGACTGTAAGATAACTTTGTTTAGTCTGATGCTTTACTATCTACCTACCTACCTATCTCTTTATCTATCTTTTTAATGTATCTACCTATCTACCTATCTGTCATCTGTCTATGTTCTACATCTATCTACTGTCATCTGTGTGTCAGTCTAATTATTCTATCATCTATATGTGTGCATGTCCATCCTGTCTATGTATCTGCCATCTGTCTATGCATCTGTTTTCTCACTTTTGTCATCGATCTGTCATTAGGTGCACTTTGATCCCTCTGTGTCCTTCTCAGTCTCAATTCCTTGTGTTTTTTTTATGTGAGTTAGCTGTGTGTTTGTGTATTGAGAGGAGTGGCATTGGGTGAGAAATTCTCCTGTCTAGGTGGCACGAGTCTGCTGGGTGTGGAAGGTTTGGTTGACGTGCTGGGATCTTGAACCTGTGCAGGCCAAGGCCATCCGGCCTTCTGTCCCTGGGCCTTTCCTGCTCTGGCGGCTGCGTGATCTGTGAGGCATATCTGAAGCCCCACGCAGGGAGCACCCTGGCTGTCCTGCGGAGTCCGATGCAGGTGCATTCCCAGTTGTAGGTCTTTTTGCCTGTGCACCGATGTTACCTAGGCCGCCCTGCTTGTTGGTCCATCTCAAGAGAGCATGTGTGTAATCACTGGTTAAGGGAACTGACCTTTGGTGACACGCGGGACACTTGTGCTCCAGTGGCACATGGGCTTGCTGATGTGACAGGCCAGGTAGCTTGTGGGGAAACTGATCCCCTCTGCTGTCAAGGTGGGGTAGGAGTTTCAGTGAATTTAGGCATTTAGATGTGAGAGAGGTCTATCTGAAATGGAATACTAGCGTTGAGAGCTATGTTTCCATTCGTATGAAAAGGGCGCTGAGCATAAAGTGTTGGGTGATGGTGGCAGGAATTCTAGGAATGTTTATGTCCCCGCACTTATTTATTTTCTGTTAAGGGAGGTGATTCTGAAGTAACTTTTTACTCACGGATGAAGGTGGTGCATAAGTTCATCCCATGTCAGCCATGGTGAGATGAAGTGCTATAGTGGATTTAAAGCCTGTACACCTTGGCCTGATACATAGGAGTCACCGTGGGAGCTCTTTGCTGCTCTCCTGTCCTGGCTTATTACCTTAGCTAACTTGATGGTTCAGAGTGGTCCCAGCAACATTTCCATCGAGATCTTTCTAAAATTCCCTAGAAACACTTGGCAAAGATATCCCCAGAGGGTAGTGGATAATTTTACTCTTTCTGGTCATAGTTTGCAAGACGTTTGCCCTATCCTGCGTTCCTTTGTTACATTTGCATCTCCTGTGATTTTTAGACCGATAGGGGCAGTGGTGAACACACACACACGCACACGCACAGACACACACACACACACACACACATGACTGAGAGTTATCGGAGACCCCAGTTATTGGAAACTGCAGCCCACACTTTAAAAAAGAAACGTGCATAAGTTGTGCTCCTGGTGTTCCCCCCATAGAGAATAGACTTCAAAGTGCAGAGGTTGTTGGGCACAGATACCTATGCAGACACCTAATCACAGATATCTATGCATATTCTCTCTCAATCCATCCTCTAAGTATATCTCTCTTTACCTACATATCTGTGTAGTCTACTCAAGCTGATTACCAGAGTGTCATTTAGAGGGGGCTTCATCCATAGACACTGATTTCTCGCCATTCTGGAAGCAGAATTCCAAGACCAAGGCAGTTTCAATTCCTGATGAGGTCCCTTCCTCTGGCTTGCATACAGCCACATCCCTGCTGTGTCCTCACAGGGTCGAGGGAGAATGCTCTGTCCTATGACCCTCTTAATAGGACTGATTGCGTAATGGCAGCTCCACCCACAACCTCATGATATCTTCCGAACTTAATTACCACTAAAGGCCCCACCTCCACATACCATGAGAGTGTGGGTTAGGGTTTCAACCCTGACTCAATTCAAATATGAACTTTGTGGGTTTGTGTGTGTGTGTGTTTGTGTGGTGGGGCAGGGCTTTAGGAGGAGCGGAAGATGGTGAATTGAGGGACCAAAAATTCAGTCCATAACTCTGTATCTATCGTCTATCTCTTGTCTATCTAATCTATCGATATCTATCATCTATCTGTCTAATCTTAACTACCTATATCATCTATTCTATCTAGTCTATCATCTGTCATCTATATATATCTTATCTGTCTGTCATCACTCAATATATTCATCTAATCTATGAATATCTATCATCTATCTAATGTATCTATTTCTAATCTATCATCTGTCACCTGTCATCTATCTGTCATGTACCTGTCGTCACCTTTTTGTCTACCCATCTATCCTTATGTACAGAACAGTGTAAGATAATTCTAGCTGAAATAAGCAGGTGAAGAGAGGCAACTAAGTTCCCGGTAGTTTATATGAATGCAAACACCCGGGTGAGATTTCCCTAGTCTATAGAAATGGAGGCTGGGGAATTCACACGTAAGTAGACAGGGAGCGAGATTTTAAAGAGGTAGGGGGAGGCATAACTTAGATTTACAGCAATGCGTGGTTTGGCTAGCCCAAAGCATATTTTTCAGTTTGGGACGGGGCAACAGCCAGGAACTTCAGCACATTATCAGTGTCCCATGTGGGAGGGGGCAGCAGCTGGAGACATTGGCACCTTGTCAGTGTCCGACATGCTTGCTCCTCCCATCAGTGACCCCAGCCTTACAGTTAACAACACGGCTATCTACCATGGCCATCCATCCATCCATCCATCCATCCATCCATCCATCCATCCATCCATCCATCCATCCATCCATCCATCCATCCATCCATCCATCCATCCATCCATCCATCCATCCATCCATCCATCCATCCATCCATCCATCCATCCATCCATCCATCCATCCATCCATCCATCCATCCATCCATCCATCCATCCATCCATCCATCCATCCATCCATCCATCCATCCATCCATCCATCCATCCATCCATCCATCCATCCATCCATCCATCCATCCATCCATCCATCCATCCATCCATCCATCCATCCATCCATCCATCCATCCATCCATCCATCCATCCATCCATCCATCCATCCATCCATCCATCCATCCATCCATCCATCCATCCATCCATCCATCCATCCATCCATCCATCCATCCATCCATCCATCCATCCATCCATCCATCCATCCATCCATCCATCCATCCATCCATCCATCCATCCATCCATCCATCCATCCATCCATCCATCCATCCATCCATCCATCCATCCATCCATCCATCCATCCATCCATCCATCCATCCATCCATCCATCCATCCATCCATCCATCCATCCATCCATCCATCCATCCATCCATCCATCCATCCATCCATCCATCCATCCATCCATCCATCCATCCATCCATCCATCCATCCATCCATCCATCCATCCATCCATCCATCCATCCATCCATCCATCCATCCATCCATCCATCCATCCATCCATCCATCCATCCATCCATCCATCCATCCATCCATCCATCCATCCATCCATCCATCCATCCATCCATCCATCCATCCATCCATCCAATCTATCTATTCTTTCTATCTATCTATCTATCTATCTATCTATCTGTCATCTATCTATTCAATCTACCTATACCTATCATCTATCCTATCTAATCTATCATCTATCTATCTGTCTATCTGTGCTATCTATCATCATTTTTGTCTACCCAACTATCCTTACGTACAGAACAGTTCACAAGATGGCTTATATGTCACTTCCCTACTTATGTTTCCAAAAGCCTGAAAGGTAACTCGGCCCTAGAGACAGACAACACTAGGTTCATTGAGACATTTGAACGTCGAGTCAACAGCATGTGACTACAAAACTATTAAATGGTGGTGCGGGGGCCTATTCTGGGGCTGGGGGCCTTTGTATGAGCCTTTCCCGAGGGCGTTGGAGTGCCCATCGGGTCCGAGGCTCATTTATGGACAGGGGCGAGGCCGTCGTATGTGCCTCCCACAGCATCGTATGGGTCCAGATGAGACCAGATGATGACTGCCCTTGCGTTGCTTGTCTGGGGTGCACAGTAGGCCAGCGGTGGTGCTGCCCATGACCTCGTGCGTGGCCGGGGCGGGCACAAAGATGATAGCCAGCGATGGTGGCGTCGTGTCCATCATTTCGTCCTGAGCGTCAGAGCCAGCCATTGGGCCGGTGCTTGTGCTGCCCAAGGCCTTGTCTGTTGGCTGACTCTTTATGGCGGTTTTGCAGAGGCAGGACACCACGAGGCGGGCTGGTAGTGGTGCCCGTGTGCCCTGAAGAGGAGGTGCTCGTCTAGGTGGTCTCTCTCCAGCATCTGCTGAGAGACTAGGATGGTCCAGAGGCCCAGGAATGCTCCCCGTGGAAGTGGGAACTCTGCTGTGAAAATTGGGAAATGCCAGCTGCTAAAGGCACAGGATCCCGGTGGAACAGCCTGTGACCAGGGTAGCGGGCAGGTGCAGGGTGCTCCCTGGCAGGAGGGGTAGGGGGCAGCGACCCGGGGACGGGAAGGACCACCGGGTGAAGAAGGTGGTGCTGGGGAGTCAGCGGGCATTGTGCGGTACGAAACTTAGTAAGGATGAAACTGTGCACACGGAAAAATTGGTTATGGCGTGCGCCAAACGATCGGAGGAAATTGTGTGAAGCTACGGAGAGGGTCTCCTTTGCCACTAACTCTTTCTCAGGCCTAGCACACACTGAGCTGAACAGCTATGGTGAGCCTTGTATGTATATCAGCCAGGGGACGCATCACAAAGTGGCCTGGGACACTGTGACATCACCCAGGGGCCGCATCACCACGTCCCCATTGGCTTAAGCACACCAGCCCCGCCCAGAGGAGACCCTAGTCCAAGGCCACGGTGAGACCCCAAGGCCAACCACCGTAGTATCCCTAGCCCACGGGACTGCCCACTGAGGGTCGTGCAGATGTTCAGACCAACGAGGAGACCATGGGTCCGTCGAAGGCTGCAGTGCCCTCGTCTGTCACAGCTTAGCCCGTCTGGGTGCCGGCTATGCATGGGCTCAGTATCCGGGGCGTGGTGTGCATCAACTGCCTTGCCACCCCTGCACCCCCCATGATCCCGGAGGCCAGGGCCTGCACACAGCCAGGCACGGAGGCACCCAGATGCTGTCCGGGGAACGGCCCGCCCTTTCCCAGGCCTTCCCAGCTTCTCTGGGACTCCTGGAGCCAGGCATGCCTTCTCGGCCATGGCCAGCCAGGCGACCGGGTCTTAGCATAGCCACATCCCGCATTCTGACTGGGACCGGCCGCCCAGATTTTCTCTCTGATCTAGCTTTGGTGGCCTGGGCCTTGTACGTGAATAATACAACACAGTAAACTGGGAAAAACTTTTTATTTTTAAAATGCTTCTCCTTTAGACTCTTGCTCTCAATGGTGTTGCCATTCTTGCCCATCAGCCAAGCTGGATGCTTGCGGGGCAACGTCGCCTCCTCTCAGCAGTCAGCCTGTCCATTCCCGATCCTGAATCTTCATCCTTTATGTTATAACCTGTGGAGCTCGTGTCCCGTGTCAGTAACCCTGCTTCTGGGTTCTCAGGTCTTTCCTGGTGCACCTATGCCCTGCTTGTTCACTGCTTCACTGTGGAAGCACTGACATTGTTACAGAATAAAATGTGAAATTCTCCAGCCCCAACTCACGGTCTGACCTTCACTTTCTCTACATCTCCATCCCTATGAGCCAAGCAAACTGCTCCTTGAAAAGATCCTGTCTTGTGCCTTTTTGTCTCTGAATTATTTCCTCTGGGGGTTCCCACCTCTTGCTTCTGGTTTTTAAGACATTTCACCCCAGCAGAAGAACAAGGATCGTTGAAGACCCACCTCTCTAGTCACCTCCTCTTCTAGGCTACCGTGCATTCTCACTTAGGCGTGCCCTCCTCTCCCTTCTCTGTACTTGGTGAGGACCTCTCTTATGAAATGTGAGTGTGTCAGCTCGTGCACATCAATCTTCATGTCACGGGATCTGTTGAACAGTGGTGACAGTGAATGACTGGACTCGGCTTCAGAGCTCAGCTTCCCGTTCAGTGATACCTTGTGCCGCTCGCTCGTCCGCCAACCGTTCATTATGTTCCAAACCGTGCGAACATAAATGCGGGTGAGATGCCACTGACGACCCCTCAGTCCCCGCTGTGTATGCCTCCGGGTGCTTAGGGAGAGCCACAGCGAGCCGAGCCCACGAACTTATCTTTAATGGCGATGAGCACAGAGAGTGTGGGGCAAGCCCCAGCTGATGCTGCTGTTGCTGTGATGACACCTCTCCCTGGCCCAGTGGGGGTAAGATTCCAGATCTCTTCTTGTTCTCTGCCTGTGCTTTCTCTGTAGTGGTGCAGTTTTGTTGTATGGGGGCGGCTTCTTTCGTGTCTTTGAAGGAAATAAGTACAGGTCTCAGAAGTCCCTTGTGTCAGTTTTCATTGTACTGTACGGTCTTCTATGTCTATGTCTTTGGGTTTTCTCCCGCTGCTACTGCTTTTCCTCTGAGAGGACCTGTACCACAGTCCTGTTGTAGACAGAAGAGTAAATTTGGTGCTTTGCTCACCACCATGTTTGAGGGACATCGGTGTCACCACTGATAGGAGGAGGGACAGGTAAAAAGGAACACCGAGTTCTAGACGGGAGCAGTTGGTAGCAAATAGTGTGTTGTGGAGTGATGTGTTCGTTTGAGCATCCAAACTTCCCTCAGTATCTGGTTTTTGCTTCTTTACATTCGTAAACATCATAAAATCAACTGATTTCAAAAGCCCAGATGCATATTATTACATCAATTCAGTTGTTGAGGCGAGAAAAAATGAGAATGTTTCGCTATACCAAATAATCTATGACTGGGCCCTGCCAAAACCGAACAGAAAGAATCCAAGGTGGCAGGAATGGCTATTTTCTACTGTCTCTCTGGGCATTCAAACAGAATCACTTTTATTTATTTACTTTTTGGTGTCAGTAATGTACAATTACATGGCAACATTATGGTTGCTAGACTCCCCCTCCTCCCCCCTCCAACCCATTATCAAGTCTGCTATCCACACCCCATTACAGTCGCTGTCCATCAATATAGTAAGATGCTATAGATTCACTACCTGCTTCTGTGTGTTATACTGCAATCCCCGTGGCCCCCCATGCCCTACATTATGTGTGTGGATCGTAATGCCCCCTTTACCCCCTTATCCCTCCGTTCACACCCGTCCTCCCAGTCCCTTTCCCTTTGGTAAATGTTAGACCATTCTTGGGTTCGGTGAGTCTGCTGCTGTTTTTAATTTCTAATTTGCTTTGTTCTCATACCTCACATAGGAGTGAAATCCTTGGATACTTGTCTTTCACCAGCTGGCTTATTTCACTGAGCATAACACCCTCTAGCTCTGTCTGTGTTGTTGGAAATGGTGGGAGGATTTGTTTTCATCATATGGCTGAATGATATTATATAGTGTGTATGTACGAAATCTTCTTTATCCATTCACCTCCTGATGGACACTAAGGTTGCTTCCATTTCTTGGGTATTGTAAAGAGTGCTGTGATCAACATAGGGGTGCATCTGTCCCTTTCAAACTGGGCTCTTGCACTCTTAGGGTAAATTCCTAGGAGAAGAATTCCTGGGTCAAATGGTATTTCTGTTCTATGTTTATGTGGGGTACCTCCATACTGCTTTCCACAATGGTTGAGCTGACTGACATTCCCACCAGCACTGTAGGAGGGTTCCCCTTTCTCCACACCCTTGCCGACATCTGCTGTTGTCTGTCCTTTGGGTGGTGGCCATCCTAACTGGTGTGAGGTGATACCCCATTGTGGTTTTAATGTGCATTTCTCTGATGGTTAGCTATGTGGAGCGTCTTTTCATGTGCCTGTCGGAAACCTGAAATTGCTTCTGTGGAGAAGTGTCTGTTCAGATCCTATGCCCATTTTGTAATTGAATTCATTTGCTTTTTGTGTGTTGAGGTTCGTGAGCTCTTGATATATGTTTTCAATTGAAACGCCTTATCAAATATTGCATCAGTGAATATATTCTCCCATACTAAAGGGTGTCTTTTGGTTCTACTGATTGTGGTTAAACAGAATCTTACTAAACCCCATACCACTTCACTCCAAATCTGACTAATTATTCCTTTTTTCCAGATCACCAAAGAGCCGAGAAAACTGGAACGATGAGGAGAAGTTGTGATGCAGGAACATCTAGCGTAAAACTGAGAGGTGAGGTGGTGTTTAGACTGGTAGGTTGTATCTTACCATGTACTTCTTTCAAGGGTCTTAGGTAAAAAAGATTGCCAAGGAGATGAAGACAGGGGTTTTGACGTCACCTGGTATCGGTGGGGCCACGTAGCCTCTAGCCATTGATGGGTAGGCTTGCATGCGGCACTGTTGTCTTTCCTGCGGTGTTAGACGAGCAGCGTCCCCCATATGCAGTTCAGTCAGAGCCCATGTGGGACTGTCCTGATATAGGCTGGGTGGACCCGAGAGCTGTGCTGTTCCTGCTCAGTTGTCGCAGCACCCCTCTCAGAACATGGCTTCAGCAGCGCTCCCGGGAGGGATAGAGAGAGAGAAAGAGAGACAGAGACAGAGAGACAGAGAGAGAGAAAAGCACTCCAGAGACAGTGAAGGTTTTATTTCCTGTAGCTCCCTGAGCATGCTCCTGATGTTTATTTTGAGACCTCATTCTCAGGACGATTGATTCGAGTCCAGTTACGAGGTTCCTTTGAAGGTTCATTTTTGTAGGAGGCGCCATTTAGCTCCCTGAAGCGTTACTCTCTGGGGATGCTCAGCCCTTGGGGGGATGGCAGGGGTCCCAGGGGAGCGGTGCCAGTGCACAACCCTGCCGGGAGTAAAGAGGTCTTTCCTGCTTCCCGGTCACAGTGCCTGTCTCCACTGCCAGGGCCAGTTTGCGGAGCACACAGGGAGAAGCTACCATAGGTGGGGGTGGCCGTTTTGCAGGCTTGTGCTGGTTGTGATATAGTCCGTGTACCAGTCACATCACGGTAAGGGGCCTCGAAGTTGCGAGGCCAGCCGGGGGGATGGAGCGCCCGGAATTCCTGAAAAACTCCCACCTGCCGGGCAGAGTGCACCTGTTCAGTTTGGCGCACCTGTCCTTTCTCCTGAGCGGCAAGCCCTGTGGAAGCCATGCCCCTTTAGCAGTTCTCTCGCTGTTAGGAAGTCTCTCAGACTGTCTGCCATTTTTTTGTCCCACAGCCGCCAGTTGTGGATCCCTGTGTTTTCCCACATGTGGCTGGAATCTCAAGTCTCTCGAAGTCTTCCGCCTGTCTTTTCTTTCCATCCCCACCGATCCTCCAGAGCACAGTACATTTACGGTAGGTTCATGCTCCCAGAGCACTTCTCCAGGACTGTACGTCACACTTCTCCTTGAGGTGACAGCCTGCCAAAGCAGCGTTCTTCCCTGCTGCTCTTCCAGGATTTGGTGCAGTTGTTCTATTTCCATATAGTACGTATGTATATGGTTTTGGTTTTGGGAGGAGGATTCCGCCTCCCCTCTCACATGAGCCGCCATCTTCAAACCCTTCAGCATATCTTTTTTTTTTTTGTCAGTTTCACTTGTCTAGGGTACCTGTCCCCACCACCTCAATTTGTAGTTTGTCTTCTTCCTTGGATCCCAAGTGAGTCTCCTGTAAGGGAGCACGTAGGTGGTCTTGAGCTTTCATCCATTCTTTTAACCATGTGTCTTTTGATTGGAGCACTCAGATCGTGTCCCTTTATACTGACAATTGAGAGCTGTGTACTTATTGCACTTAAGAAAATTTTTTTGTTATCATTAATCTACAATCACGTGAAGAACATTATGATCACCAAGTACACCAAATTCCCCCGAAAACCCCGTTACAGTCGCTGTCCATCAGCATAGTTGGATGCTGTAGACCCCTTCACCTTGTCCCCCCACACACACCATTATGGTTGCTGTCTGTCAACGTGTAGTAAGATGCTATACAATCACTACTTGTCTTCTCAGTGTTGTACAGCCCTCCCCATGCTCCCCCCACGCCACACATTATATATGCTTATCCTAATGCCCATTCCCTTTCTCCCCGCCCTTATCCCTCCCTTCCCACGCACCCTGCCCAGTCCCTTTCCCTTTGGTAACAGTTAGTCCTCTCTCGGGTTCTGTGTGTCTGCTGTTGTTTTTTTCCTTGAGCTTTTCTTTGTTGTTATACTCCACACATGAGTGACATCATTTACTACTTGTCTTTCTCTGCCTTGCCTATTTCACTGAGCATAATACCGTCTAGCTCCATCCACTTTGTTGCAAATGGTAGGATTTGTTTTATTCTTAAGGCAGCTTACTGCACTTTTTAAACTAGATATCTGTCTTCTCTTTTGTCTGTAGTTTCGCTATGTGCTTTCACCATTGCTCTGTTGGTTATGAGCAACAGCTTTGTGTCAGTTGATATGTACCTATATCTATCTATCTGTCTGTTTATATATCTATCTATCTATCATCTATCTATCTATCTATCTGTCTATCAATCAATCAATCATCTATTTATATGCCCGTCTGACCTTGTGTACAGGGCAGTTAACAACACAGCCTATGTCACTTCCCTACATTATGCTTCCCAAATCTTACATGGTAACTAGGCCGTTTGGAGAGCACTGGGTTCACGGAGAATCTTGCAGGTCAAGTCAACCACTTGTACCTACAAAACTAGGAAATAGTGGTGCAGGGACTTGAACTTGTGTCTCTATCCTCTTTTATCTTCTTCTCACATGCTGACTGTATTTAGCCACATTCATTGACTAAGTGCTCCCTGAAGACCACAAGTATTGTTCCTCTGGGCCTGTTGTCTACAGAAAGTAAACTTGGTACTTTGCTCACAAAGATGTTTGAGGGACATCGGCATGATCACCACTGATAGGAGGGAGGGACAATAAAAAGGAACACCAATTTCTAGACAGGTGCAGTGGGGAGCATAGAGTGTGTTGTGGAGTGACGTGTTTATTTGAGTGTCCAAACTTCCCTCTTTAACTGGTTATTACTTTTTTACATTCGTGAACATCATAAAAACCACTTATTTCAAAGACCCAGACGCACACTATTACAGTAATTCAGTTGTTGAAGTGAGAAGAAATGAGAAGGACGTTGCTGCACCACTAAATCATGGCTGCGCACTGCTGAAACCAAATAAATATAATTCATGGTGGCCAGATAGGGCTATTTCCTACTGACTGTCTCTGGGGACTCAAACAGAATCCATTTGTTTGATTGTTTCTTTTTCACTTTCACTTGTGTAGGGTACCTATACCCACCCATTCGGCATGAAGTTTGTCTGTGTCCTTGGATCTCAAGTGAGTCTGCTGTAAGAGAGCACATAGGTGGTCTTGAGTTTTCATCCCTTCTTCTAACCTTGTGTCTTTTGATTGGAGCATTCAAAGCCTGTCCTTTTATTCTGATGATTCAGAGCTGTGCCGTTACTGCACTTAAAAACTTTTTTTTGTTATCATTAATCTACAATAACGTGACGAACATTATGTTTACTAGGCTCCCCTCTTCACCAAGTACCCCCCTAAAACCTCTTACAGTCGCTGTCCATCAGCGTAGTTGGATGCTGTAGACTCCTTCTCCATGTCCCCCCACACACAACCCATTACAGTTGCTCTCCATCAGCGTGTAGTAAGATGCTGTAAAATCTCTACTTGTCTTCTCTGTGTTGTACAGCCATGCCCATGACCCACAGAACCCACACATTATGCATGCTAATCCTTATGTCCCCTAACTTTCTCTCCACCCTTATCCCTCCCTTCCCACCCACCCTACAAAGTCCCTCTCCCTTTAGTAACTGTTAGTCCACTCTCCGGTTCAGTGAGTCTACTGATGATTTTTTCCTTCAGTTTTTCTTTGTTGTTATACTCCACAAAAGAGTGAAATTATTTGGTACTTGTATTTCTCTGCCTGGCCTATTTCACTGAGCATACTACCGTCTAGCTCCATCCACGTCATAGCAAATGGAAGGATTTGTTTTCTTCTTATGGCTGCTTACTGCACTTTTTAAACTGGATTTCATTATTCCTTTTGTTTGTAGTTTCGCTATGTGCTTTCACCATTGATCTCCTGGTTATGAGCAATAGCTTTGTGTTAATCGATATGAACCTATATCTATCTATCTGTCTGTCTATCAATCAATCAATCAATCAATCATCTTTCTGTCTGCCCATCTGTCCTTGTGTACAGAACAGGTAACCACATATCCTATGTCACTTTCCTACATTATGCTTCCGAAAATCCTGCAAGGTAACTAGGCTGTAGGGAGAGCACTGGGTTCACCGAGACACTTGCAGGTCGTGTCGGCCGAGTGTACCTACAAAACCAGGAAAAGGTTGTGCAGGGACTTGAACCCGGGTCTCTATCCTCTGTCCTCTTTCATCTCCTTCTCACTTCCTGTCTGTATATAGCCACATTCATTCACTAAGTGCTCCCTGAAGACCACAAGTATCCTTCCTCTGGGCCTGTGGACGACAGAAACGTAAAATTGTTGCTTTGCTCACCACCATGTTTGAAGGACATCTATGTGAACAACACTGATAGGATGGAGGGTCAAATAAAAAGGAACACCAATTTCTAGACAGGAGCAGTTGGGAGCTAAGAGTGTATTGTGGAGTGGCATATTTATTTGAGTGTCCAAACTTCCCTCATTAGGTGGTTATTACTTCACATTCGTGAAGATCATAAAACCCACAGATTTCAAAGGCCCAGATTCTTATTATTTCAGCAACCCAGTTGTTGAGGTGAGAGAAAATGAGAAGGACGTTGCTCCACCACTAAATCTATGGCTGGGCCTTGCTGAAAACAAACAAAAAGAATTCACGGTGGCCAGATAGTGCTATTTTCTACTGACTGTCTCTGGGGGCTCAAACAGAATCCATTTGTTTGATTGTTTGGTTTTCAGTTTCACTCGTGTAGGGTACTTGTCCCCACACCTTCAGCTTGTAGTTTGTCTTTGTCCTTGGATCTCAAGTGAGTCTCCTGTAAGGAAGCACGTAGGTTTCTTGAGTTTTCATCCATTCTTCTAACCCTGTGTCTTTTGATTGGAGCAGTGAAAGCCTGTACTTTTATTCTAATATTTGATAGCTAGTCTCTTACTGCACTTTGAAATTTTTTTTAATCTCATTGACATACAATCACATGCAGAACAATATGTTTACTAGTCTAACCCCTTCACCAAGTCCTCGCCAAATCCCAGCTTCAGTCGCTGTCCGTCAGCGTGTCGTAAGATGCTCTAGAATCACTACTTGTCTTCTCTGTGTTGTATAGCCCTCCCAATGACACTACACCCTACACATTATTCATGCTAATCCTTATGCCCCCATTCTTTTTCCCCGCCCTTATCAATCCCTTCCCACAAACACTACCCAGTCCCTTTCTCTTTGGTAACTCTTAGTCCACTCTCGGGTACTGTGTATATGCTGCTGTTTCTTCCTTCAGTTTTTCTTTGTTATCATACTCCACACATGAGTTAAATCATTTGGTACATGTATTTCTCCGACTGGCCTATTTGACTGAGCATAATACCCTTTAGCTCCATCCAAGTTATTGCCAATGATAGGATTTGTTTTCTTCTTATGGCTGCTTACTGCACTTTTTATACTGGATTTTATTCTTCTTTTTCGTTTGTAGTTTCGCTATGTGCTTCAACCATTGCTCTCATGGTTATGAGCAGTAGCTTTGTGTTAATCGATATGAACCTATATCTATCTATCTGTCTATCAATCAATAAATCAATCATCTTTCTGTCTGCCCATCTGTCCTTGTGTACAGAACAGGTAACCACATATCCTATGTCACTTTCCTACATTATGCTTCCAAAAATCCTGCAAGGTAACTAGGCTATAGGGAGAGCACTGGGTTCACCGAGACACTTGCAGGTCGTGTCGGCCGAGTGTACCTACAAAACCAAAAAATGGTTGTGCAGGGACTTGAACCCGTGTCTCTATCCTCTGTCATCTTTCATCTCCTTCTCACTTCCTGTCTGTATATAGCCACATTCATTCACTAAGTGCTCCCTGAAGACCACAAGTATCCTTCCTCTGGGCCTGTGGACGACAGAAACGTAAAATTGTTGCTTTGCTCACCACCATGTTTGAAGGACATCTATGTGAACACCACTGGTAGGATGGAGGTTCAAATAAAAAGGAACACCAATTTCTAGACAGGTGCAGTTGGGAGCTAAGAGTGTATTGTGGAGTGACATATTTATTTGAGTGTCCAAACTTCCCTCTTTAGGTGGTTATTACTTCACATTCGTGAAGATCATAAAACCCACAGATTTCAAAGGCCCAGATTCCTATTATTTCAGCAACCCAGTTGTTGAGGTGAGAGAAAATGAGAAGGACGTTGCTCCACCACTAAATCTATGGCTGGGCCATGCTGAAAAAAAAACAAAAAGAATTCACGGTGGCCAGATAGTGCTATTTTCTACTGACTGTCTCTGGGGGCTCAAACAGAATCCATTTGTTTGATTGTTTGTTTTTCAGTTTCACTCGTGTAGGGTACTTGTCCCCACACCTTCAGCTTGTAGTTTGTCTTTGTCCTTGGATCTCAAGTGACTCTCCTGTAAGGAAACACGTAGGTTTCTAGAGTTTTCATCTGTTCTTTTAACCCTGTGTCTTTTGTTTGCAGCAATCAGAGCCTTACCTTTTATTCTGATGATTCAGAGCTGTGCCCTTATTGCACTTAAAATTTTTTTTTGTTATCATTAATCTACAATCACGTGAAGAACATTATGTTTACTATGGTCCCCCTTAAATAAGTCCACCCTCAAAACATCTTAAAGAAGCTGTCCATCAGCATAGTTGGATGTTTTAAACCCCTTCAGCATGTACCCCTTCAAAGACACCGATACAGTCGCTGTCAATCATGGAGTAGTAAGATGCTATATAACCTCTACTGGTCTTCTCTGTGTTGTACAGCACTCCCCATGTCCCGCGTGACCCCACGCAATATACATGTTAAACCTAATGCCCCCATTCTTTCTCCCCGCACTTATCCCTCCATTCAGAACCACCCTGCCCAGTACTTTTCCCTTTGGCAACTTTTAGTCTACTCTCGGGTTCTGTGACTATCCTGCTGTTTTTTTCCTTCAGTTTCTCTTTGTTGTTTTACTCCACACATGAGTGATATCATTTGATATTGTCTTTCTCCACCTGACCTATTTTTCAGAACATACTACTGTCTAGCTCCATCCATGTCATTGCAAATGGTAGGATTTGTTTTCTTCTTATGGCTGCTTACTGCACTTTGTAAACTTGATGTCATTCTTCCTTTTTTATTTGTAGTTTAGCTATGTGATTTCACCATTCATCTCCTGGTTATGAGCAACAGCTTTGTGTCAATCGATATGTATCTGTATCTATCTATCGCTCTGTCTGTATATCTATCTATCTTTCTATATATCCTTCTTCCTATTTCTCTATCCTCTCAATTTATCTATCCATCTATCTAGCTTCCTGTCTTCTATCTATCATGTGTATCATCTATATATCATCTGTCATCTATCTATCTATCTATGAAACAATCTTCTTTCTGTCTGTCCATCTATCCTTATGTACAGAACAGTTAACTACATCACCTATGTCACTTCCCTACATTATGCTTCCAAAAATATTGCAAGGTCACTAGGCCGTAGGGAGAGCACTGGGCTCACTGAGACAATAGCAGATCGAATCAGCCGCGTGTGCTTACAAAACCAGTAAATGGTGGTGCAGGGACTTGAACCCGTATCTCTGTCCTCTGTCCTCTTAAACCTCCTTCTCGCTTGCTAACTGTATTTAGCCACATTCATTGACTAAGTCCTCACTGAAGACCCCAATTATACTTCCTCTGGGCCTGTTGTAGACAGAAAAGTATACTTGGTGCTTTACTCACCACCATGTTTGAGGGACATTGGCATGTTCACCACTGATAGGAGGAGGGACAAATAAAAAGGAACACCTATTTCTAGACAGGAGCATTTGGGAGCAAAGTGTGTGTTGTGGAGAGACGTGTTTGGTTGAGTGTCCAAACTTCCCTCTTTATGTGGTTATTACTTCTTTACAATCGTGGATATCATAAAACCCAGTGATTTCAAAAGCCCAGACGCATATTATTACAGCAATTCATTTGTTGATGTGAGAAAAATGAGAAGGACATTGCAGTACCACTAAATCTATACCTGGGCACTGCTGATACCAAACAAAAGGAATTCACGGTGGCTAGGTAGGACTATTTTCTAGTGACTGTCTCTGGGGTCTCAAACAGAATCCATTTGTTTCTTTGTTTCAAAGATTCACTTGTATAGGGTACCTGTCCCCGCCCCTTCAGCTTGTAGTTTGTCTGTGTCCTTGGATCACAACTGAGTCTCCAGTAAGGGAGCACTTAGGTGATCTTGAGTTTTCATCAGTTCTTCTAACCCTGTGTCTTTTGATTGGAGCAGTGAAAGCCTGTACTTTTATTCTGAAATTTGATAGCTAGGCTCATACTGCACTTTGAAATTTTTTTTGTTCTCATTAATATACAATCACATGCAGAACAATATGTTAACTAGTCTAACCCCTTCACCAAGTCCTCGCCAAATCCGTTTCAGTCACTGTCCTTCAGCGTGTCGTAAGATGCTCTAGAATCACGACTTGTCTTCTCTGTGTTGTATAGCCCTCCCAATGATCCTTCACCCTACACATTATTCATGCTAATCCTAATGCCCCCATTCTTTTTCCCCGCCCTTATCAATCCCTTCCCACAAACACTACACATTCCCTTTCTCTTTGGTAACTCTTAGTCCACTCTCGGGTACTGTGTATATGCTGCTGTTTCTTCCTTCAGTTTTTCTTTGTAATCGTACTCCACACATGAGTTAAATCATTTGGTACATGTATTTCTCCGACTGGCCTGTTTAACTGAGCATAATAACCTCTAGATCCATCCAAGTTATTGCCAATGATAGGATTTTTTTTCTTCTTATGGCTGCTTACTGCACTTTTTAAACTGGATTTTATTCTTCTTTTTAATTTGTAGTTTTGCTATATGCTTCAACCATTGCTCTCATGGTTATGAGCAGTAGCTTTGTGTTAATCGATATGAACCTATATCTATCTATCTGTCTATCAATCAGTCAATCAAACATCTTGCTGTCTGCCCATCTGTCCTTGTGTACCGAACAGTTAACCACATATCCTATATCACTTTCCTACATTATGCTTCCAAAAATCATGCAAGGTATCTTGGCTGTAGGGAGAGCACTTGATTCACCGAGACACTTACGGGTCGTGTCGGCCGAGTGTACCTACAAAACCAGGAAATGGTTGTGCAGGGACTTGAACCCGTGTCTCTGTCCTCTGTCCTCTTTCATCTCCTTCTCACTTCTTGTCTGTATTTAGCCAAATACATTCACTAAGTTCTCCCTGAAGACCACAAGTATACTTCTTCTGGGCCTGTGGTCGACAGAAACGTACACTTCCTGTCTGTATTTAGCCACATTCATTCACTAAGTGCTCCCTGTAGACCACAAGTATCCTTCCTCTGGGCCTTTGGTCGACAGAAATGTAAACTTGTTGCTTTGCTCACCACCATGTTTGAAGGACATCTATGTGAACACCACTGATAGGATGGAGGGTCAAATAAAAAGGAACACCAATTTCTAGACTGGAGCAGTTGGGAGCTAAGAGTGTATTGTGGAGTGACATGTTTATTTGAGTGTCCAAATTTCCCTCTTTAGGTGGTTATTACTTCACATTCGTGAAGATCATAAAACCCACAGATTTCAAAGGCCCAGTTTCTTATTATTACAGCAACTCAGTTGTTGAGGGGAGAGAAAATGAGATGGACGTTGCTCCACCACTAAATCTATGGCTGGGCCTTGCTGAAAACAAACAAAATGTATTTACGGTGGCTAGATAGTGCTATTTTCTACAGACTGTCTCTGGGGGCTCAAACAGAATCCATGTGTTTGATTGTTTGTTTTTCAGTTTCACTCGTGTAGGGTACTTGTCCCCACACCTTCAGCTTGTAGTTTGTCTGTGTCCTTGGATCTCAAGTGAGTCTCCTGTAGGGAAGCACGTAGGTTTCTTGAGTTTTCATCCGTTCTTTTAAACTTGTGTCTTTTGTTTGCAGCACTCAGAGCCTGAACTTTTATTCTGATGATTCAGTGCTGTGCCCTTATGGCACTTAAAAAATTTTTTTTGTTATAATTAATCTACAATCACGTGAAGAACATTATGTTTACTATGCACCCCCTTAACCAAGTCCACCAGCAAAAACCTCTTAAAGTCACTGTCCGTCAGCATAGTTGTATGCTTTAAACCCCTTCAGCATGTACCCCTTCAAAGACACCGATACAGTCGCTGTCAATCATGGAGTAGTATGGTGCTATATAACCTCTACTAGTCTTCTCTGTGTTGTACAGCACTCACCATGTCCCGCACGACCCCACGCAATATACATGGTAATCCTAATGCTCCCATTCTTTCTCCCCGCACTTATCCCTCCATTCAGAACCACCCTGCCCAGTCCTTTTCCCTTTGGCAACTTTTAGTCATCTCTCGGGTTCTGTGACTATCCTGCTGTTTTTTTCCTTCAGTTTTTCTTTGTTGTTATACTCCACTCATGAGTGATATCATTTGATATTGTCTTTCCCCGCCTGACCTATTTTTCTGAACATACTACTGTTTAGCTCCATCCACGTCATTGCAAATGGTAGGATTTGTTTTCTTCTTATTGCTGCTTACTGCACTTTGTAAACTGTATTTCATTCTTCCTTTTTGTTTGTAGTTTAGCTATGTTATTCACCATTTATCTCCTGGTTATGAACAATAGCTTTGTGTCAATTGATATGTATCTGTATCTATCTATCTAATGGTCTGTCTGTCTATGTATGTATATATGTATGTATGTATGTATGTATCTATGTATCTATCTATCTTCCTATCATCTATCTATGATGTCTATCATCTATCAATCTATGTGCCTATCTATCTATAATTCATCTGTCATCTGTGTACCTATCTATCTATGAATCAATCATCTTTTTGTCTGCCCATCTATCCTTCTGTACAGAACAGTTAACAACATAGCCTATGTCTCTTCCCTACATTATGCTTCCAGAAATCTTGCAAGGTAACTAAGCCATAAGGAGAGCACTGTGTTCACCGATACGCTTTCATGTAGCGTCAGCAGCGTGTGCTTACAAAACCAGTAAATGGAGGTGAAAGGACTTGAACCTGTATCTCTGTCCTCTGTCCTCTTATACTTCCTGCTCCCTTGGTGACTTTATTTAGCCACATTCAGTGAGTAAGTGATCATTGAAGACCACAAGTATCCTTCGTCTGGTCCGGTTGTCGAAAGAAAAGTGTACTTGGTTCTTTGCACACCACCATGTTTGAGGGACATCGGCGTGATCACTGCTGATAGGTGCAGGGACAATTATAAAGGAACACCTATTTCTGGACAGGAGGAGTTGTTAACAAGTGTGTGTTGTGGAGTGAAGTGTTTATTTGAGGGTCCAAACTTCCCTCCTTAGGTGGTTATTACTACTTTACGTTCGTGAACATGATAAAAACCAATGATTTGAAAAGCCCAGACGCATAATATTACAGCAATTCATTTGTTGAGGTGAGAGGAAATGAGAAGGAACTTGCTGCACCACTAAATCTATGCCTGAGCACTGCTGAAATCAAACAAAAAGAATTCACGGAGGCTAGATAGGGCTATTTTCTACTGACTCTCTCTGGGGACTCAAACGGAATTCATTTGTTTGTTTGTTTCTTATTTTCACTTGTATAGTAATCTGTCCCCGCCCCTTCAGCTTGTAGTTTGTCTGTGTCCTTGGATCTCCAGTGAAACTCCAGTAAGGGAGCACGTAAGAGGTCTTGAGTTTTCATCAGTTCTTCTAACACTGTGTTATTGATTGGAGCACTCAAAGCCTGTACTTTTATTCTGATATTTGAGAGCTGTGCTCTTACTTCACTTTGAAATATTTTTTGTTCTCATTAATGTACAATCACAGGCAAAACATTATGTTTTCCAGTCTACACCCTTCACCAAGTCCCCGGAAAAAGCCAGTTACAGTCGCTGTCCGTCAGCGTGTACTAAGATGCTGTAGAATCACTACATGTCCTCTCGGTGTTATGCAGCCGTACAGATGACCCCCAAAGTTACACACTATACATGCTAATCCTAATGCCCCCATTCTTTTTCCCCGCCCTTATTACTCCCTTCCCACAAAACCTACCCTGTCCCTTTCTCTTTGGTAACTGTTAGTCCACTCTCGGGTTCTGTGAATCTGCTGCTGTCTTTTCCTTCAGTTTTTCTTTGTTATCATACTCCACACATGAGTGAAATCATTTGGTACATGTATTTCTCCTCCTTGAATATTTGACTGAGCATAATACCCTCTAGCTCCATCCACGTTATTGCAAATGATAGGATTTGTTTTCTTCTTATGGCTGCCTACTGCAATTTTTAAACTGGATTTCATTCTTCTTTTTTGTTTGTAGTTTCGCTATGTGCTTTCACCATTGCTCTCCTGGTTATGAGCAGTAGCTTTGTGTTAATCGATATGTACCTATATCTATCTGTCTGTCTGTCTATCTATTTATCAATCAATCAATCAATCAATCATCTTTTTGTCTGCCCATCTGTCATTGTGTACAGAACAGTTAACCATATATCCTATATCACTTTCCTACACTATGCTTCCAAAAATCCTGCAAAGTATCTAGGCTGTAGAGAGAGCACTGGGTTCACCGAGACACTTGCAGGTCGAGTCGGCCGCGTGTACCTACAAACCAGGAAATGGTTGTGCCGGGACTTGAACCCGTGTCTCTATCCTCTGTCCTCTTTCATCTCCTTCTAACTTACTGTCTGTATTTAGCCACATTCTTTGACAAAGTGCTCCCTGAAGACCACAAGTATCATTCCTCTGGGCCTGTTGTCGCTAGAAAAGTAAACTTGTTGTTTGCTCACCACCATGTATGAAGGACATCAGCGTGATCACGGCTGATAGGACGGAGGGTCAAATAAAAAGGAACACCAATTTATAGACAGGAGCAGTTGGGAGCTAAGAGTGTATTGTGGGGTGATGTGTTTATTTGAGTGTCCAAACTTCCCTCTTTACGTGGTTATCAGATTTTCACATTCGTGAACATCATAAAACCCACTGATTTCAAAGGCCCAGATGATTATTATTACAGCAACTCAGTTGTTGAGGTGAGAGAAAATGAGAAGTATGTTGCTGCACCACTAAATCAATGGCTGGGAACGGCTGAAACCAAACAAAAAGAATTCACGGTGGCCAGATAGGGCTATTTTCTTCTGACTGTCCCAGGGGACTCAAACAGAATCCATTTGTTTGATTGTTTTTCAGTTTCACTCGTGAAGCGTACTTATCCACACACCTTCGGCTTGTAGTTTGTCTGTGTCCTTGGATCTCAAGTGAGTCTTCTGTAAGTAAGCACGTAGGTATCTTGAGTTTTCATCCCTTCTTTTAACCCTGTGTCTTTGTTTGCTGCACTCAGTGCCTGACCTTTTATTCTGATGATTCAGAGCTGTGCACTTATTGCACTTAAAGAATTTTTTTTATCATTAAGCTAAAATCACTTGAAGAACATTATGTTTACTATGCTCCCCCCTTCACCAAGTACCCCTGAAAAACCTCTTCAGTCGCTGTCGATCTGCGTATTTGGATGCTGTAGACCCCTTCACCATGTCCCTCCCAACAGAAACCGTTACAGTCGCTGTCCATCAGTGAGTAGTAAGATGCTATATGATCTCTACTAGCCTTCTCTGTGTTGTACAGCACTACCCATGCCCCCTAGACACCAAGCATTGTACATGCTAAAACTAGTGCCCCCATTCTTTCTCCTCACACTTATCCCTCCCTTCAGACCCACGCTGCCCAGTCCTTTTCCCTTTGGTAACTTTTTGTCAACTGTCGGGTACTTTGAGTCTGCTGCTGTTTTTTTCCTTCAGTTTTTCTTTGTTGTTATACTCCACACATGAGTGAAAACACTTGGTACTTGTTTTTCTCCGCCTGGCCTATTTCTCTGAACATACTACCGTCTAGCTCCATCCAGGTCATTGCAAATGGTAGTATTTGTTTTCTTCTTAAGGCTGCTTACTGCACTTTTTAAACTGGATTTCATTCTTCCTTTTTGTTTGTAGTTTAGCTATGTTATTCACCATTCAACTCCTGGTTATGAACAATAGCTTTGTGTCAATCTATATGTATCTGTATCTATCTATCTAATGGTCTGTCTGTCTATCTATGTATGTATGTATGTATGTATGTATGTATGTACCTATGTATGTATGTTTCTATCTATCTTCCTATCATCTATCTATGATGTCTATCATCTATCAATCTATGTACCTATCTATCTATATTTCATCTGTCATCTGTGTACCTATCTATCTATGAATCAATCATCATTTTGTCTGCCCATCTATCCTTCTGTACAGAACAGTTAACAACATAGCCTATGTCTCTTCCCTACATTATGCTTCCAGAAATCTTGCAAGGTAACTAAGCCATAAGGAGAGCACTGTGTTCACCGATACACTTTCATGTAGAGTCAGCAGCGTGTGCTTACAAAACCAGTAAATGGAGGTGAAAGGACTTGAACCTGTATCTCTGTCCTCTGTCCTCTTATACTTCCTGCTCCCTTGGTGACTTTATTTAGCCACATTCAGTGAGTAAGTGATCCCTGAAGACCACAAGTATCCTTCGTCTGGGCCTGTTGTCGACAGAAAAGTGTACTTGGCCCTTTGCACACCACCATGTTTGAGGGACATTGGCGTGATCGCTGCTGATAGGTGGAGGGACAAATATGAATTAACACCTATTTCTGGACAGGAGCAGTTGGGAACAAAGAGTGTGTTGTGGAGTGAAGTGTTTATTTGAGGGTCCAAACTTCCCTCCTTAGGTGGTTATTACTACTTTACGTTCGTGAACATCATAAAAAGCAATGATTTGAAAAGCCCAGACGCATATTGTTACAGCAATTCATTTGTTGAGGTGAGAGGAAATGAGAAAGAACTTGCTGCACCACTAAATCAATGCCTGAGCCCTGCTGAAATCAAACAAAAAGAGTTCACGGTGGCTAGATAGGGCTATTTTCTACTAACTCTCCTGGGGACTCAAACTGAATTCATTTGTTTGTTTGTTTCTTATTTTCACTTGTATAAGTAATCTGTCCCCGCCCCTTCATCTTGTAGATTGTCTGTGTCCTTGGATCTCCAGTGAGTCTCCAGTAAGGGAGCACGTTGGTGGTCTTGAGTTTTCATCCCTTCTTTTAACCCTGTGTCTTTTCATTGGAGTTCTGAAGAGCCTGTACTTTTATTCTGAGAATTGAGAGCTATGTCCTTATTGCACTTAAAAAATGATTTTTGTTATGATTAATCCACAATCACTAAAAGAACATTATGATCACCAAGTACACCACGTCCCCCCCAAAAACCCCTTTACAGTAGCTGTCCATCAGCATAGTTGGATGCTGTAGACCAGTTCACCATGTCCCCCCCACACCCCGTTACAGTCGCTTTCCATCAGCGTGTAGTAAGATGCTGTAGAATCACTACTGATCTTCTCTGTGTTGTACAGCCCTCCCCATGCTCCCCCCACCCACACATTATACATGCTAATCCTAATGCCCCCTTTCTTTCTCCCCACAATTATCAAACCCTTCCCACCCACACTGCCTAGTCCCTTTCCCTTTGGTAACTGTTAGACCACTCTTGGGTTCTGTGAGTCTGCTGCTGTTTTTGTCCTTCAGTTTTTCTTTGTTGTTATACTCAACACATGAGTGAAATCATTTGGTACTTGTCTTTCTCCGCATGGCCTTTTTCACTGAGCATAATACCCTCTACCTCCATCCACGTTGTTCAAATGGTAGGGTTTTTTACTTCTTACGGCTTCTTACTGTACTTTTTAAACTAGATTTCTGTCTTCTCTTTTGTCTGTAGTTTCGCTATATGCTTTCACCATTGCTCTCCTCGTTATTAGCAATAACTTTACGTTAATCAATATGTACCTGTATCTATCTATCCATCTGTCTGTCTATCCATCTGTCTGTCTATCTATCTATCTATCTATCTATCTATCTATCTATCTATCTATCTATCTATCTATCTGTATTCCTATCATCTATCTATGATGTCTATCATCAATCTATGTACCTATCTATCAATCTTTCATCTGTCGTCTGTCTAGCTATCTATCTATGAATCAATCATCTTTCTGTCTGGCCATCTATAATTATGTACAGAACAGTTAACAACATCGCCTTTGTCACTTCCCTACATTATGCTTCCAAAACTCTTTCAAGGTAACTAGGCTGTAGGAAGAGCACTCGGATCACCGAGACACTTGCAGGTCGAGTCAGCCACGTGTACCTACAAAACCAGTAAATGGTTGTGCAGGGACTTGAACCTGTGTCTGTATCCTCTATTATCTTCTTCTCACTGGCTGACTCTATTTAGCCACATTCATTGACTAAGTGCTCCGTGAAGACCACAAGTATTGTTCCTCTGGGCCTGTTGTCCACAGAAAGAAAACTTGGTGCTTTGCTCACCACCATGTTTGAGGGACATCGGCGTGATCACCGCTGATAGGATGGAACGACAAATGAAAAGGAACACCAGTTGCTAGACAGGAGCGGTTGGGAGCAAAGAGTGTGTTGTGGAGTGACGTGTTTATTTCAGTGTCCAAACTTCCCTCTTTATATAGTTATTACTTCTTTACATTCATGAACTTCATAAAACCCACTGATCTCAAAGGTCCAGACGTATACTTTTACAGCAATTCAATTGTTGAGTTGAGAGAAAATGAGAAAGACGTTGCTGTACCACTAAATCTATAGCTGGGCAATGCTGAAACCAAACAAAAAGAATTCACGTTGGCCAGATAGGGCTATTTTCTACTGACTGTCTCTGTGGACTCAAACATAATCCATTCTAGGATTGTTTGTTTTTCACTTTCACTTTGTTGTTTACCTGTACACACCCCTTTAGCTTTTAGATTGTATGTGTCCTTGGATCTCAAGAGAGTCTCCTGTAAGGGAGCACGAAGGTGGTCTTGAGTTTTCATCCCTTCTTTTAACCCAGTGTCATTTGTTTGGAGCACTCAAAGGCTGTCCTTTTATTCTGATGATTCAGAGCTGTGCCCTTATTGCACTTAAAAAATTGTTTTTGTTATCATTAATCTGCAATCACGTGAAGAACATTATGTTTACTAGACTCCCCCCTTCACCAAGTCCCTCCCAAAAACCTCTTACAGTTGCTGTCAGTTAGCAGAGATGGATGCTGTAGACCCGTTCACGATGTACCCCCACACACACCCCATTACAGTCGCTGTCCTTCAGCGTGTAGTAAGATGCTGTAGAATATCTACTTGTCTTCTCTGTGTTGTACAGCACTCGCCATGCGACCCCGCCCTCACGCATTATACATGCTTATCCTAATCTCCCTTTTCTTTCTCCCCACCCTTATCCCTCCCTTTTCAACCACCCTTCTCAGTCCTTTTCCCTTTGGTAACTGTTACTCCACATTCGGGTTCTGTGAGTCTGCTGCTGTTTTTTTTTGTCAGTGTTTCTTTGTTGTTATACTCCACACATGAGTGAAATCATTTGGTACTTGTCTTTCTCCGCCTGGAATATTTCACTGAGCATACTACCGTCTCGCTCCATCCACGTCATTGCAAATGGTAGCATTTGTTTTCTTCTTATGGATGCAAACGGCAGTTTTTAAACTGGACTTCATTCTTCCTTATAGTTTGTAGTTTAGCTATGTGCTTTCACCATTGATCTCCTGGTTATGAGCAATAGCTTTGTGTTATTTAATATGTATCTGTATGTATCTTTCAATCTATCTGTCTATCCTTCTATCTTTCTATTTATCTATCTATCTTTCTATCTATCTATCTATCTATCATCTATCTGTCTATCAATCTATCTTCCTATCTACCTATCATGTCTATCGTCTGTCTATGTGTCATCTGTCATCTATCTATCTATCTATGAATCAATCATCTTTTTGTCTGGCCATCTATCCTTATGTACAGGACAGTTAACAACATCGCCTATGTCACTTCCCTACATTATGCTTCCAAAAATATTGCAAAGTAACTAGTCCTTAGGGAGAGCACTGGGTTCACTGAGACACTTGCAGGTCGAGTCAGCCGCTTGTGCTTACAAATCCAGTAATTTATGGTGGTGCAGGGACTTGCACCCATCTCTCTGTCCTCTTTTACCTCCTTCTCGCTTGCTGACTGTATTCAGCCACATTCGTTGACTTAGTGCTTCCAGATGACCACAACTATCCTTCCTCTGGGCCTGTTTAGACAGAAAAGTATACTTGGTGCTTTGCTCACCACCAAGTTTGAGGGACAATGGCATGATCAGCGCTGATAGGAGGAGGGACAAATAAAAAGAACACCTATTTCTAGGCAGAAGCATTTGGGAGCAAAGAGAGTGTTGTGGAGTTACGTGTTTGTTTGAGTGTCCAAACTATCCTCTTTAGGTGGTTATTACTACTTTACTTTCAAGAACATCATAAAATCCACTGATTTCAAAAGTCCAGACACATATTATTAATGCAATTCAGTTGTTGAGGTGAGAAAAAATGAGAAGGACGTTGCTGTACCACTAAATCTATGGCTGGGCACTGCTGAAACCAAACAAAAAGAATTCACGGTGTCTAGATAGGGCTATTTTCTACTGACTGTGTCTGGGGACTCAAACCAAATCCATTTGTTTGTTTGTTTGCTTTTCAGTTACACTTGTGTAGGGTTGCTGTCCCAACCCCTTGGGATTGTAGTTTGTCTGTGTCTTTGGATCTCAAGTGAGTCTCCTATAGGGGAGCACTTAGGTGATCTTGAGTAGTCATCCCTTCTTTTAACCCTGTGTCTTTTGTTTGGAGCTCGCAAAGCCTGTTTTATTGCTGTGCCCATATTGCACTTAAAAACATTTTTTTATCATTAATCTGCAATCACGTGAAGAACATCATATTTACTAGGCTCCCACCTTCACCAAGTCCCCACCAAAACCTCTTACAGTCGTTGTCCATAAGCATTGTTGTATGCTGTAGACTGCTTCACCATGTCCCCCCACAAACACCCCATTACAGTCGCTGTCCAACAGCGTGTAGTAAATGCTGTAGAATCTCTACTTGTCTTCTCTGTGTTGTACATCCTTCCCTTTGCCCCCCCGAGCCCACGCATTATACATGCAAATCCTAATGTCCCCTTTCTTCTCCCTGCCCTTATCCCTCCCTTCCCACACACCCTGCCCATTCCCTTTCCCTTTGGTAACTGTTATTGAACTCTCGGGTTCTGTGGGTCTGCTGCTGTTTATTTCCTCCTGTTTTTCTTTGTTGTTATACTAAACACATGAGTGAAATCATTTGCTACTTGTCTTTCTCCACCTGGTATATATCACTGAGCATGCTACCGTCTAGCTACATCCACATCCTTGCAAATGGTAGGATTTGTTTTCTTCTTATGGCTCCTTACTGCACTTTTAAAACTGAACTTCATTCTTCCTTTTTGTTTGTTGTTTCCCTATGTGATTTCACCATTGATCTGTTGGTTATGAGCAATAGCTTTGTGTTAATCCATATGTATCTGAATCTGTGTAACTGTCTGTCTATCTATCAATCTATCTATCTATCCTTCTATCTTTCTATCTTTGTATCTCTCTATCTATCTTCCTATCATCTATCTATCGTGTTTATCATCTATCTATAATCTCTCATCTATCTATGTATCTATGAATCAATCATCCTTTTGTCTGGCCATCTATCCTTATGTACAGAATACTTAACAACATCGCCTTTGTCACTTCCCTACATTATTCTTCCAAAAATCTTTCAAGGTAACTAGGCTGTAGGAAGAGCACTCGGTTCACCGAGACACTTGCAGGTCGAGTCAGCCACGTGTACCTACAAAACCAGTAAATGGTTGTGCAGGGACTTAAACCTGTGTCTGTATCCTCTATTATCTTCTTCTCACTGGCTGACTCTATTTAGCCACATTCATTGACTAAGTGCTCCGTGAAGACCACAAGTATTGTTCCTCTGGGCCTGTTGTCCACAGAAAGAAAACTTGGTGCTTTGCTCACCACCATGTTTGAGGGACATCGGCGTGATCACCGCTGATAGGATGGAACGACAAATGAAAAGGAACACCAGTTGCTAGACAGGAGCACTTGGGAGCAAAGAGTGTGTTGTGGAGTGACGTGTTTATTTCAGTGTCCAAACTTCCCTCTTTATATAGTTATTACTTCTTTACATTCATGAACTTCATAAAACCCACTGATCTCAAAGGTCCAGACGTATACTTTTACAGCAATTCAATTGTTGAGTTGAGAGAAAATGGTAAAGACGTTGCTGTACCACTAAATCTCTGGCTGGGCAATGCTGAAACCAAACAAAAAGAATTCACGTTGGCCAGATAGGGCTATTTTCTACTGACTGTCTCTGTGGACTCAAACAGAATCCATTCTAGGATTGTTTGTTTTTCAGTTTCACTGTGTTGGTTACCTGTACACACCCCTTCGGCTTTTAGATTGTCTGTGTCCTTGGATCTCAAGAGAGTCTCCTGTAAGTAAGGGAGCACGAAGGTGGTCTTGAGTTTTCAACCCTTCTTTTAACCCAGTGTCATTTGATTGGAGCACTCAAAGGCTGTCCTTTAATTCTGATGATTCAGAGCTGTGCCCTTTTTGCACTTAAAAAATTGTTTTTGTTATCATTAATCTGCAATCACGTGAAGAACATTATGTTTCCTAGACTCCCCCCTTCACCAAGTCCCTCCCAAAAACCTCTTACAGTTGCTGTCAGTTAGCAGAGATGGATGCTGTAGACCCGTTCACGATGTACCCCCACACACACCCCATTACAGTCGCTGTCCTTCAGCGTGTAGTAAGATGCTGTAGAATATCTACTTGTCTTCTCTGTGTTGTACAGCACTCGCCATGCGACCCCGCCCTCACGCATTATACATGCTTATCCTAATCTCCCTTTTCTTTCTCCCCACCCTTATCCCTCCCTTCCCAACCACCCTTCTCAGTCCTTTTCCCTTTGGTAACTGTTACTCCACATTCGGGTTCTGTGAGTCTGCTGCTGTTTTTTTTTGTCAGTGTTTCTTTGTTGTTATACTCCACACATGAGTGAAATCATTTGGTACTTGTCTTTCTCCGCCTGGAATATTTCACTGAGCATACTACCGTCTCGCTCCATCCACGTCATTGCAAATGGTAGCATTTGTTTTCTTCTTATGGCTGCAAACGGCAGTTTTTAAACTGGACTTCATTCTTCCTTTTAGTTTGTAGTTTCGCTATGTGCTTTCACCATTGCTTTCCTGGTTATGAGCAATACCTTTGTGTTTCACGATATGTACCTATACTTATCTATCTGTCTGTATGTCTAACTATTTATCAATCAATCAGTCATCTTTTTGTCTGAACATCTGTCCTTGTATGCAGAACAGTTAACAACATAGACCATGTCCCTTCGCTACGTTATGCTTCCAAAAATCTTGCAAGGTAACTAGGTCGTAAGGAGAGTCCTGGGTTCCCCGAGACACTTGCAGGTTGAGTCAGAAGTGTACCTACAAAACCAGGAAATGGTGGTGCAGGGACTTGTACTCGTGTCTCTGTCCTCTCTCCTATTTTATCTCCTTCTCACTTGCTGACTGTATTTAGCCACATCATTGACTAAGGGCTCCCTGAAGACCACAAGAATCCTTCCTCTGGGCCTGATGTCGACAGAAAAGTAAACTTGCTGCTTTCTCACCACCATATTTGAGGAATATCGGCGTGATAAACCCTGATAAGAGGGAGGGACAAATAAAAAGGAACACCACTTCCTAGACAGGAGCAGTTGGGATAAAAGAGTGTGTTGTGGAGTGAAGTGTTTATTTGAGTGTCCAAACTTCCCTCTTTATCTGGTTATTACTTCTTTACATTCGTGGACATCATAAACCCACTGATTTCAAAGGCCCAGACCCATATTATTACAGCAATTCAGTTGTTGAGTTGAGAGAAAATGAGAAGGATGTTGCTGCACCACTAAATCTATGTCTGGGCACTGCTGATACCAAACAAAAAGCATTCACAGTGGCCAGATAGGGCTATTTTCTACTGACTGTCTCTGGGGACACACACAGAATCCATTTGATTGATTGTTTTATGGATTCAATTGTGTTGGGTACCTCTCAGCACCCCTACGGCTTGTAGTTTGTCTGTGTACTTGGATGTCAAGTGGGTCTCCTGTAAGAGAGCACGTAGGTGTTCTTGAGTTTTCATAACTTCTTTTAACCCTGTCTTTTGTTTGGAGCACTCAAAGCCTGTCCTTTAACACTGATGATTCAGAGATGTGCCCTTATTGCACTTTAAAATTCTTTTTTTGTTATCATTATCCTGCAATTGCATGAAGAACATTATGTTTACTACGATCCCCCCTTCACCAAGTCCGCCACAAAACCTCTTACAGAATGTCTCCATCAGCATAGTTGGATGCTCTAGACTAATTCACCATGAACCCACACACACACCCCGTTACAGTCGCTGTCCATCAGCGTGTAGTAAGATGTTGTAGAATCTCTACTTTTCTTCTCTGTGTTGTACAGCACTCCCCATGCCCAACCGACCGCATGCATTATTCATGCTAATAATAATATCCCCTTTCTTTCTTCCTGCCCTTATCCCTCCCTTATCACCCACCCTGCCCAGTACTTTTCCCTTTGGTATCTGTTAGTCCACTCTCGGGTTCTGTGATTCTGCTGGTGTTTTTTTCCATCAGTTTTTCTATGTTGTTGTACTCTACACATGAGTAAAATCATTTTTTACTTGTCTTTCTCCTCCTGGCCTATTTCACTGAGCATACTACCGTCTAACTCCATCCACATCATTGTAAATGGTAGGATTTGTTTTCTTCTTATGGCTGCTTACTGCACACTTTAAACTGGATTTCATTCTTCCTTTTTGTTTGTAGTATCACTATGTGTTTTCACCATTTATCTCCTGGTTATGAGCAATAGCTTTGTGTTAATCGATATGTATCTGTATCTATCTATCTATCTATCTATCTATCTATCTATCTATCTATCTATCTATCTATCTATCTGTCTGTCTGTCTTTCTGTCTGTCTACAACCTATCTACCTATGTATCTATCTGTCTATCTATCTATCTATCTATCTATCTATCTATCTATCTATCTATCTATCTATCTATCTATCTATCTGTCTGTCTGTCTGTCTGTCTATCTGTCTATCTATTTGTCTATCAATCTATTTATCTGTCTATCTACCTATCTTTCCTAATATCTTTCTATCTACCTACCTACCTACCTATCTATCTATCTATCTATCTATCTATCTATCTATCTATCTATCTATCTATCTATCTATCTATCTATCTATCTATCTATCTCTCTATCTATCTGTCTGTCTGTCTGTCTGTCTGTCTATCTGTCTATCTATTTGTCTATCAATCTATCTATTTATCTGTCTATCTACCTATATTTCCTAATATCTTTCTATCTACCTACCTACCTATCTATCTATCTTTCTATCTATCTATCTATCTATCTATCTATCTATCTATCTATCTATCTATCTATCTATCTATCTATCTATCTATCTGCCTATCTTTCATGACTATCATCTATCTATCAATCATCTGTCATCTATGTATCTATGAATCTACCATCTTTTTGTGTGCCCATCTATTCTTATGTACAGAACAGTTAACAACATAGCGTATGTCACTTTCCAACATTATGCTTCCAAAAACAGTGCAAGATGAGTAGGCTGTATTGAGAGCACTGGGTTCACTGAGACAATTGCAGGTCGAGTCAGCATCGTGTCCTTACAAAACCAGTAAATGGTGGTGCAGGGACTTGAACCCATCTCTCTGTCATCTGTCCTCTTTTCCCTCCTTCTCGATTGCTGACTGTATTTAGCCACATTCATTGACTAAGTGCTACCTTAAGATCACAAGTTTCATTCCTCTGGGCCTCTTGTAGACAGTAAAGTATACTTGGTGCTTTGCTTACCACCATGTTTGAGGGACATCGGCGTGATCACCGCTGATAGGAGGAGGGTCAAATAAAAAGAACACCTATGTCTAGACAGGAGCATTTGGGAGCAAAGAGAGTGTTGTGGAGTTACGTGTTTGTTTGAGTGTCCAAACTTCACACTTTAGGGGGTTATTACTTCTTTACATTTGTGAACATCATAAAACACACTGATTTCAAAAGCCCAGACTCATATTATTACAGCAATTCAGTTGTTGAGGTGAGAAAAAATGAGAAGGACTTTGCTAAACCACTAAATCAATGGCTGGGCACTGCTGAAACCAAACAAAAAGAATTCACGGTGGCTAGATAGGGCTATTTTCTACTGGCTGTCTGTGGGGACTCAAACAGAATCCATTTGTTTGTTTGTTTGTTTCTCAGTTTCACTTGTGTAGGGTACCCGTTCCCGCCCCTTCAGCTTGTGGTTTGTGTCCTTGGATCTCAAGTGAGTATCCAGTAAGGGAGCACGTACGTGGTCTTGTGTTTTCATCCCTTATTCTAACCCTGTGTGTTTTGATTGGAGCACTCAAAGAATGTCCCTTTATTCTGATGATTCAGCGCTGTTCCCTTATTGCACTTAAAAATTTTTTTTGTTATCATTAATCTACAATCACGTGAAGAAATTTACGGTTACTAGGCTTCCCATTCAACATTCCGCATCTAAAACCTATTACAGTCGCTGCCCATCAGCCTGTAGTAATATTTTGTAGAATCCCTACTGTCCTGTCTGTGTTGTACAGTCCTCCCCATGCTACTCCCACCACACACATTATACACACTAATATAATGCCCCCTTTCTTTCTCCCCACCCTTATCCCTCCTTCCCACCCAACCTGCCCAGTCCCTTTTCCTTTAGTAACTGTTTGCAAACTCGCGGGTTCTGTGAGTCTGCTGCTATTTTTTTCTTCAGATTTTCTTGTTTGTTATACTCCACACATGAGTGAAATCATTTGGTTCTTTTCTTTCTCCACCTGGCCTATTTCACTGAGCATAATACCCACTAGCTCCATCCACGTTGTTGCAAATGGTAGGATTTGTTTTCTTCTTATGGCTGATTACTGCACTTTTTAAACTGTATTTCTGTCTTCTCTTTTGTCTGTAGTTTCGCTATATGATTTCACCATTGCTCTCCTTGTTATGAGCAATAGCTTTGTTTTAATCAATATGTACTTTTATCTATCTATCTGTCTGTCAATCCATCTATCTATCTGTCTATCAATCAGTAAATCATCTTTTTGTTTGCCCATCTGTCCTTTTGTACAAAACAGTTAACAAGATAGCCTGTGTCACTTCCTTACATTGTGCTTCCAAAAATATTTCAAGCTAACTAGGCTGAAGGTAAAGCACTGGGTTCACCGAGACATTTGCAGGTAGAGTCAGCCGCATATTCCTACTAAACCAGGAAATTTTGCTGCAGGGTCTTGAACCAGTGTCTCTCTCCTCTCTCCTCTTTTATCTACTTCTCACTTGCTGACTGTATGTAGTCACATTCATTGACTAAGGGCTCCCTGAAGACCACAAGTATCCTTCCTCTGGGCCTGTTTTCGACAGAAAAGTAAACTTGGTGCTTTGCTCCTAACCGTGTTTGAGGGACATCGGCGTGATCACCACTGATAGGATGGAACAACAAATGAAAAGGAACACCAATTTCTAGACAGGAGCAGTTGGGTGCAAAGAGTGTGTTGTGGGGTAACGTGTTTATTTGAGTGTCCAAACTTCCCTCTTTATCTGGATATTGTTTCTTTACATTAATGAACATCATAAAACCCACTGATTTCAAAGGCCCAGATGCTTATTTTTTCACCAATTCAGTTGTTGAAGTGAGAGAAAATAAGAAGGACGTTACTGTACCACTAAATCTATGGCTCGGCAGTGCTGAAACCAAACAAAAAGAATTCATGGTGGCTTGATAGGGCTATTTTCTACTGACTATCTCTGGAGACACAAACAGAATCCATTTGTTCGATTGTTTGTTTTTCAGTTTCACTTGTGTTGAGTACCTGTTCCCACCACTTCGACTTGTAGTTTGTCTGTGTCCTTGCATCTCAAGGGAGTCTCCTGTGAGGGATCACGTAGGTGGTTTTGAATATTCATCCCTACTTTTAAACCTGTGTCTTTTGTTTGGAGCACTCAAAGCCTGTTTCATTTTATTCTGATGATTCAGAGCTGTGCCCTTATTGCACTTAAAAAAATTTTTTATTATCATTAATGTACAATCACGTGAAGAACATTATGTTTACTTGGCACCCCCCTTCACCAAGGCACCCTTAGAAACCTCTTACAGATGCTGTCAATCAGCGGAGTTGGATGCTCTAGACCCCTTCACCATGAACCACCCCCCACACACCATTACAGTCGCAGTCCATTAGCGTGTAGTAAGATGCTGTAGAAACTTTACTTGTCTTCTCTGTGTTGTACAGCCCTATCCAAGCCCACCCGACCCCAAGCTTTATACATGCTAATCCTAATCTCCCATTTCTTTCTCCACACCCTCATCCTTCCCTTCCGAACCACCCTGCCCTGTCCCTTTCCCTTTGGTAACTGTTAGTCCGCTTTTGGGTTCTGTGAGTATGCTGCTGTTTTTTTCCTTCAGAGTTTCTTTGTTTTTATACTCCACACACGAGTGAAATCATTTGGTACTTGTCTTTCTCCACCTGGTCTATTTCACTTAGCATAATACCATCTTGCTCCATCCACATCATTGCAAATGGTAGGATTTGTTTTCCTCTTATGACTGCTTACGGCAGTTTTTAAACTGGACTTAATTCTAACTGTCTGTTTGTAGTTTCGCTATGTGCTTTCACCATTGAACTCCTGTTTATGAGCAATAGCTTTATGTTAATCGATATGTATCTGAATCTATCTATCTGTCTGTCTGTCTATATATCTATCAATCTCTCTATCTATCCTTCTATCTTTCCTTCTTTCTATCTATCTCTCTATCTATCTATCTATCTATCTATCTATCTATCTATCTATCTATCTATCTATCTATCTATCTTCCTGTCATCTATCTATCATGTCTATCATCTATCTATCTATCATCTGTCATCTATCTATCTATTTATGAATCAATCATCTTTTTTTCTTCCCATCTATCCTTATGTACAGAACAGTTAACAACATCGCCTGTGTCACTTCCCTACATTATGCTTCCAAAAATCCTGCAAGGTAACTAGGCCGTAGGGAGAGCACTGGGTTCATTGAGACTCTTGCAGGTCTAGTCAGCCGCGTGTGCTTACAAAACCTGTTAATGTTGGTGCAGGGACAGGCACCCATATCTCTGTCCTCTATCCTCTTTTACCTGCTTCTGTCTTCAAGACAGTATTCAGCCACATTCATGGAATAAGTGCTCCCTGAAGACCACAAGTATCCTTCCTCTGGGCCTGTTGAAGACAGAAAAATATACTTGGTGCTTTGCTATCCACCGAGTTTGAGGGACATCGACGTGAGCTCCGCTGATAGGAGGAGGGACAAATAAAAAGGAACACCTATTTCTAGACAGGAGCATTTGGCAGCAATGACAGTGTTGTGGAGTTACATGTTTGAGTGTCCAAACTTCCCTCTTTAGGTGGTTATTGCTTCTTTACATTCAAGAACACCATAAAACCCACTGATTTCAAAAGCCAAGACGCATATTATTACAGCAATTCTGTTGTTGAGGTGAGAAAACATGAGAAGGATGTTGCGGAACCACTAAATGTATGGTTGGGCACAGCTGAAACCAAACAAAAAGAATTCACGGTGCCTAGATAGGGCTATTTTCTACTGGCTCTCTCTGGGGACTCAAACAGAATCCATTTGTTTGTTTGTTTCTCAGTTTCACTTGGGTAGGGTCCCTGTACCTGCCCATTCTGCTTGTAGTTTGTCTGTGTCCTTGGATCCCAAGTGAATCTCGAGAATGGGAGCACGTAGGTGGACTTGAGTTTTCATCCCTTCCTCTATCCCTGTGTCTTTTGATTGGAGAACTCAGAGCCTGTCCTTTTATTCTGACAATTGAGAGGTGTGTCATTATTGCACTTACAAAAATTTTTTTGTTATCATCAATCTACAAACACGCGAAGATCATTATGATCACCAAGTACACAAAGTCCCCCCCAAAAGCCCTGTTACAGTAACAGTCCATCATCGTAGTTGGATGCTGTACACCCATTCACCATTTCCCCCCACACACACCCCATTACAGTCGCTGTCCATAGGCGTGTAGTAAGATGTTGCAGAAATAGTACTTCTCTTTTGTGTTGTACAGCCCTACCTATGCTCCCCCCACCCCAGACATTATAAATGCTAATCCTAATGACCCCTTTCTTTCTGCCCACCCTTTTCCCTACCTTCCCACCCTTCCTGCCCAGTCCCTTTCCCTTTGGTAACTGTTAGTCCACTGTCAGGTTCTGTTAGTCTGCTGCTGTTATTTTCCTTCAGTTTTTCTTTGTTGTTATACCCCACAAATGAATGAAATCATTTGGTACTTGTCTTTCTCCACCTGTCCTATTTCACTGAGCACAATACCCTCTAGTCCATCCACGTTATTGCAAATGATAGGATTTGTTATCTTTTATATCTGCTTAGTGCACTTTTTAAACTTGATTTCATTCTTCTCTTTTGTTTGTAGTTTCGCTATGTGCTTTCACCATTGCTTTCCTGGTTATGAGCAATAGCTTTGTGTTAATCGATATGTACTTATATCTATCTGTCTGTCTATCTATATACCTATCTATCTATCTATCTATCGATCAATCATCTTTTTCTCTCCCCATCTGTCCTTGTGTACAGAACAGTTAAATACATAGCCTAAGTCACATCCCTACATTATGCTTCGAATAATCTTGCAAGGTAACTAGGCCGTATTGACAGCACTGGGTTCGCCAAGGCACTTGAAGGTCAAGTCAGCCTTGTGAACCCACAAAACCAGGAAATTGTGGTGCAGGGACTTGAATCCGCGTATCCATCCTCTGTCCTCTTTCATCTCCTTCTAACTTGCTGTCTGTATTTAGCCAAATTCATTGACTAAGTGCTCACTGAAGAACACAAGTATCATTCCTCTGGGCCTCTTGTTGAAAGAAAAGTAAACTTGTTGCTTTACTCACCACCATGTTTGAAGGACATCAGCGTGATCACTGCCAGTAGGACGGAGGGTCAAATTAAAAGGAACACCAATTTCTAGACAGGAGCAGTTGGGAGCTAAGAGTGTATTGTGGAGTGACGTGTTTATTTGAGTGTCCAAGCTTACCTCTTTAACTGGTTATTATATCTTCACATTCCTGAACATCATAAAACCCACTGATTTCAAAGGCCCAGATGCTTATTATTACAGCAACTCAGTTGTTGAGGTGAGAGAAAATGAGAAGTATGTTGCTGCACCACTAAATCTATGGCTGGGAACTGCTGATACCAAACAAAAAGAATTCACGGTGGCCAGAAAGGGCTATTTTCTGCTGACTGTCTCTGGGGACTCAAACAGAATCCATTTGTTTGATTGTTTGTTTTTCAGTTTCACTCGTGTATGGTACTTGTCCACACACCTTCTTCTTGTAGATTGTCTGTGTCCTTGGATCTCAAGTGAGTCTCCTGTAAGTAAGCACGTAGTTGTCTTGAGTTTTCAACCCTTTTTTTAACCCGTGTCTTTTGTTTGCAGCACTCAGTTCCTGACCTTTTATTCTGATGATTCAGAACTGTGCACTTATTGCACTTAAAGAATTTTTTTATCATTAATCTACAATCACGTGAATAACATTATGTTTACTATGCTCCCCCCTTCAAAAAGTCCCCCCGAAAAACCTCTTCAGTCACTGTCGATCAGCGTAGTTGTATGCTGTAGACCCCTTCACCATGTCCCCCCCCACAGACCCCGTTACAGTCGCTGTCCATCAGTGAGTTGTAAGATACTATATGATCTGAACTAGTCTTCTATGTGTTGTACAGTACTCACATGCTAATCCAAATTACCACTATTCTTTCTCCCCACACTTATCCCTCCCTTCAGACTCACCTTGCCTAGACCTTTATCCTTTGGTAACTTTTACTGAACTCTCGGGTTCTGTGAGTCGGCTGCTTTTTTTTCCTTCAGTTTTTCTTTGTTTTTAGACTACACACATGAGTGAAATCACTTGGTTCTTGTCTATCTCCGCCTAGCCTATTTCTCAGAACATACTACTGTCTAGCTCCATGCACGTCATTGCAAACAGTAGTATTTGTTTTCTTCTTATGGCTGCTTACTGCAATTTTAAACTGGATTTCATTCTTCCTTTTTGTTGTAGTTTAGCTATGTTATTCATCATTCAACTCCTGTTTATGAACAATAGCTTTCTGTCAATCGATATGTACCTGTATCTATCTATCTAATGGTCTGTCTATCTATCTATGTATCTCTGTATGTATGTATCTATGTATCTATGGATCTATCTTTCTGTCTTCCTATCATCTATGATGTCTATCATCTTTCAATCTATGTACCTATCTATCTATCTTTCATCTGTCATCTCTCTACCTACCTATCTATGAATTAATCTTTTTTTTTTGCATCCCATCTATCTTTATGTACAGAACAGTTAACATCATACCCTATGTCTCTTCCCTACATAATGCTTCCAGAAATCTTTCAAGTTAACTAAGCCATAAGTAGAGCACTGAGTTCACCGATACACTTTCAGGTAGTGTCAGCCGCGTGTGCTTACAAAACCAGTAAATGAAGGTGAAAGGACTTGAACCTGTATCTCTGTCCTCTGTCCTCTTATACTTCCTGCTCACTTGGTGACTTTATTTAGCCACATTCAGTGAGTAAGTGATCCCTGAAGACCACAAGTATCCTTCGTCTGGTCCGGTTGTTGACAGAAAAGTGTACTTGGTTCTTTGCACACCACCATGTTTGAGGGACATCGGAGTGATCACTGCTGATAGGTGCAGGGACAAATACAAAGGAACACCTATTTCTGGACAGGAGCAGTTGGGAACAAAGAGTGTGTTGTGGAGTGAAGTGTTTATTTGAGGGTCCAAACTTCCCTCCTTAGGTGGTTATTACTTCTTTACATTCGTGAACATCATAAAAAGCAATGATTTTAAAAGCCCAGACCCATATTGTTACAGCAATTCATTTGTTGACGTGAGAGGAAATAAGAAGGAACTTGCTGCACCACTAAATCTATGCCTGAGCACTGCTGAAACCAAACAAAAAAATTCACGGTGGCTAGATAGGGCTATTTTCTACTGACTCCCTCTGGGGACTCAAACAGAATCAATTTGTTTGTTTGTTTCTCAGTTTCACTTGTATAGGGTACCGGTCCCCGCCCCTTCAGATTGTAGTTTGTCTTTGTCCTTGGATCTCAAGTGAGTCTCCAGTAAGGGAGCACGTAGATGGTCTTGAGTTTTCATCAGTTCTTCTAACCCTGTGTCTTTTGATTGGAGCACTCAAAGCCTGTACTTTTATTCTGATATTTGAGAGCTGTGCTCTTACTGCACTTTGAAATTTTTTTTGTTCTCATTAATATACAATCACATACAGAACATTATGTTGTCCAGTCTACCCCCTTCACCATGTCCCCCCCAAATCCCAGTTACAGTCGCAGTCCGTCAGCATTTACTAAGATGCTGTAGAATCACTACATGTCTTATCTGTGTTGTACAGCCCTACTAATGACCTTCCACCCTTCATATATACCTGCTTATCCTAATGCCCCCATTCTTTTTCCCCGCCCTTAGTACTCCCTTCCCACATTCCCTCCCCTGTCCCTTTCTCTTTGGTAGCTGTTAGTCCACTCTCGGGTTCTGTGAGTCTGCTGCTCTCTTTTCCTTCAGTTTTTCTTTGTTATCATACTCCACACATGAGTGAAATCATTTGGTACATGTATTTCTCCGCCTGGCCTATTTGACAGAGCCTAATACACTCTACCTCCATCCACGTTATTGCAAATGATAGGATTTGTTTTCTTCTTATGGCTGCTTACTGCACTTTTTAAATTGGATTTCATTCTTCTTTTTTGTTTGTAGTTTCGCTATGTGCTTTCACCATTGCTCTCCTGGTAATGAGCAGTAGCTTTGTGTTAATCGATATGTACCTATATCTATCTATCTGTCTGTCTATCAATTTATCAATCAATCGAACAATCAAATTTTTGTCTGCCCATCTGTCCTTGCGTACAGAACAGTTACCATATATCATATATCGCTTTCCTACTCGATGCTTCCAAAAATCCTGCAAAGTATCTAGGCTGTAGGGAGAGCACTGGATTCTCCGAGACACTTGCTGGTCGAGTCGGTCGCGTGTAGCTACAAAACCAGGAAATGGTTGTGCCGGGTCTTGAACCCGTGTCTCTATCCTCTGTCCTCTTTCATCTCCTTCTAACTTGCTGTCTGTATTTAGCCACATTCATTGACTAAGTGCTCCCTGAAGACCACAAGTATCATTCCTCTGGGCCTGTTGTCGCAAGAAAAGTAAACTTGTTGCTTTTTTCACCACCATGTTTGAAGGACATCAGCGTGATCACCGCCGATAGGATGGAGGGTCAAATAAAAAGGAACACCAATTTCTAGACAGGAGCATTTGTAAGCTAAGAGTGTATTGTGGAGTGACGTGTTTATTTGAGTGTCCAAACTTCCCTCTTTAGGTGGTTATTAGATCTTCACATTCGTGAACATCATAAATCCCACAGATTTCAAAGGCCCAGATGCTTATTATTACAGCAACAAGGTTGTTGAGGTGAGATAAAATGAGAAGTATGTTGCTGCACCACTAAATCTATGGCTGGGAACTGCTGATACCAAACAAAAAGAATTCACGGTGGCCAGAGAGGGCTATTTTCTGCTGACTGTCTCAGGGGACACAAACAGAATCCATTTGTTTGATTGTTTGTTTTTCAGTTTCACTCGCGTATGGTACTTGTCCACACACCTTCTTCTTGTAGATTGTCTGTGTCCTTGGATCTCAAGTGTGTCCCTGTAAGTAAGCACATAGGTGTCTTGAGTTTTCACCCTTCTTTTAACCCTGTGTCTTTTGTTTGCAGCACTCAGTGCCTGACCTTTTATTCTGATGATTCAGAACTCTGCACTTATTGCACTTAAATAATTTTTTTATCATTAATCTACAATCACGTGAAGATCTTTATGTATACTATGCGCCCCCATTCACCAAGTCCCCCTGAAAAACCACTTCAGTCCCTGTCGATCAGCGTAGTTGTTTGCTGTAGACCCCTTCACCATTTCCCCCCCTCACGGACCCCGTTACAGTCGCTATCCATCAGTGAGTAGTAAGATGATATATGATCTGTACTAGTCTTCTCTGTGTTGTAGAGGACTCCCATGCTCACCCGACCCCACGCATTATACATGCTAATCCTAATGCCCCCATTCTTCCTCCCCACACTTATCCCTCCCTTCAGTCCCACCCTGCCCAGTCCTTTTTCCGTTGGTAATTTTTACTGAACTCTCGGGTTCTGTGAGACAGCTGCTGTTTTTTTCCTTCAGTTTTTCTTTGTTGTTAAACTGCACACTTGAGTGAAATCACTTGGTACTTGTCTTTCTCCGCCTGGCCTATTTCTCTGAACATACTACCGTCTAGCTCCATGCACGTCATCTCAAACGGTAGTAATTGTTTTCTTCTTAAGGCTGCTTACTTCACTTTTTAAACTAGATTTCATTCTTCCTTTTTGTTTGCATTTTAGCTATGTTGTTCACTATTCAACTCCTGTTTATGAACAGTAGCTTTGTGTCAATTGATATGTATCTGTATCTATCTATCTAACGGTCTATGTATGTATGTATGTATGTATGTATATATGTATGTATGTATGTATCTATGGATCTATCTATCTATCTATCTATCTATCTATCTATCTATCTTCCTATCATGTATCTACAATGTCTTTCATCTATCAGTCTATATACCTATCTATCTTTCATCTGTCTTCTGTCTAAATATCTATGTATGAATCAATCATCTTTTTGTCTGCCCATCTATCCTTATGTACAGAACAGTTAACAACATAGCCTATGTCGCTTCCCTACATTATGCTACTAGAAATCTTGCAAGGTAACTAAGCCATAAGGAGAGCACTGTGTTCACCGATACACTTTCAGGTAGAGTCAGCAGCGTGTGCTTACAAAAGCAGTAAATGGAAGTGAAAGGACTTGAACCCGTTTCTCTGTCCTCTGTCCTCTTATAATTCCAGCTCGCTTGGTGACTTTATTTAGCCACATTCAGTGAGTAAGTGATCCCTGAAGACCACAAGTATCCTTCGTCTGGGCCTGTTGTCGACAGAAAAGTTTACTTGGTTCTTTGCACACCACCATGTTTGAGGGACATCGGCGTGATCACTGCTGATAGGTGGAGGGACAAATATAAAGGAACACCTATTTCTGGACAGGAGCAGTTGGGAACAAAGTGTGTGTTTTGGAGTGAAGTGTTTATGTGAGGGTCCAAACTTCCCTCTTTAGGTGGTTATTACTTCTTTATATTCGTGAACATCATAAAAAGAAATTATTTTAGAAGCCCAGACGCATATTAATACAGCAATTCATTTGTTGAGGTGAGAGGAAATGAGAAAGAAGTTGCTTCACCACTAAATCTATGCCTGAGCACTGCTGAAACCAAACAAAAAGAATTCACGGTGGCAAATTGAGCTATTTTCTACTGACTCTCTCTGGGGACTCAAACAGAATCCATTTATTTGTTTGTTTCTCAGTTTTACTTGTATAGGGTACCTGTCCCGGCCCCTTCGGCTTGTAATTTGTCTGTTTCCTTGGATCTCAAGTGTCTCTCCTTTAAGGGAGCCTTTAAATGATCTTGACTGTAAGATAACTTTGTTTAGTCTGATGCTTTACTATCTACCTACCTACCTATCTCTTTATCTATCTTTTTAATGTATCTACCTATCTACCTATCTGTCATCTGTCTATGTTCTACATCTATCTACTGTCATCTGTGTGTCAGTCTAATTATTCTATCATCTATATGTGTGCATGTCCATCCTGTCTATGTATCTGCCATCTGTCTATGCATCTGTTTTCTCACTTTTGTCATCGATCTGTCATTAGGTGCACTTTGATCCCTCTGTGTCCTTCTCAGTCTCAATTCCTTGTGTTTTTTTTATGTGAGTTAGCTGTGTGTTTGTGTATTGAGAGGAGTGGCATTGGGTGAGAACTTCTCCTGTCTAGGTGGCACGAGTCTGCTGGGTGTGGAAGGTTTGGTTGACGTGCTGGGATCTTGAACCTGTGCAGGCCAAGGCCATCCGGCCTTCTGTCCCTGGGCCTTTCCTGCTCTGGCGGCTGCGTGATCTGTGAGGCATATCTGAAGCCCCACGCAGGGAGCACCCTGGCTGTCCTGCGGAGTCCGATGCAGGTGCATTCCCAGTTGTAGGTCTTTTTGCCTGTGCACCGATGTTACCTAGGCCGCCCTGCTTGTTGGTCCATCTCAAGAGAGCATGTGTGTAATCACTGGTTAAGGGAACTGACCTTTGGTGACACGCGGGACACTTGTGCTCCAGTGGCACATGGGCTTGCTGATGTGACAGGCCAGGTAGCTTGTGGGGAAACTGATCCCCTCTGCTGTCAAGGTGGGGTAGGAGTTTCAGTGAATTTAGGCATTTAGATGTGAGAGAGGTCTATCTGAAATGGAATACTAGCGTTGAGAGCTATGTTTCCATTCGTATGAAAAGGGCGCTGAGCATAAAGTGTTGGGTGATGGTGGCAGGAATTCTAGGAATGTTTATGTCCCCGCACTTATTTATTTTCTGTTAAGGGAGGTGATTCTGAAGTAACTTTTTACTCACGGATGAAGGTGGTGCATAAGTTCATCCCATGTCAGCCATGGTGAGATGAAGTGCTATAGTGGATTTAAAGCCTGTACACCTTGGCCTGATACATAGGAGTCACCGTGGGAGCTCTTTGCTGCTCTCCTGTCCTGGCTTATTACCTTAGCTAACTTGATGGTTCAGAGTGGTCCCAGCAACATTTCCATCGAGATCTTTCTAAAATTCCCTAGAAACACTTGGCAAAGATATCCCCAGAGGGTAGTGGATAATTTTACTCTTTCTGGTCATAGTTTGCAAGACGTTTGCCCTATCCTGCGTTCCTTTGTTACATTTGCATCTCCTGTGATTTTTAGACCGATAGGGGCAGTGGTGAACACACACACACGCACACGCACAGACACACACACACACACACACACATGACTGAGAGTTATCGGAGACCCCAGTTATTGGAAACTGCAGCCCACACTTTAAAAAAGAAACGTGCATAAGTTGTGCTCCTGGTGTTCCCCCCATAGAGAATAGACTTCAAAGTGCAGAGGTTGTTGGGCACAGATACCTATGCAGACACCTAATCACAGATATCTATGCATATTCTCTCTCAATCCATCCTCTAAGTATATCTCTCTTTACCTACATATCTGTGTAGTCTACTCAAGCTGATTACCAGAGTGTCATTTAGAGGGGGCTTCATCCATAGACACTGATTTCTCGCCATTCTGGAAGCAGAATTCCAAGACCAAGGCAGTTTCAATTCCTGATGAGGTCCCTTCCTCTGGCTTGCATACAGCCACATCCCTGCTGTGTCCTCACAGGGTCGAGGGAGAATGCTCTGTCCTATGACCCTCTTAATAGGACTGATTGCGTAATGGCAGCTCCACCCACAACCTCATGATATCTTCCGAACTTAATTACCACTAAAGGCCCCACCTCCACATACCATGAGAGTGTGGGTTAGGGTTTCAACCCTGACTCAATTCAAATATGAACTTTGTGGGTTTGTGTGTGTGTGTGTTTGTGTGGTGGGGCAGGGCTTTAGGAGGAGCGGAAGATGGTGAATTGAGGGACCAAAAATTCAGTCCATAACTCTGTATCTATCGTCTATCTCTTGTCTATCTAATCTATCGATATCTATCATCTATCTGTCTAATCTTAACTACCTATATCATCTATTCTATCTAGTCTATCATCTGTCATCTATATATATCTTATCTGTCTGTCATCACTCAATATATTCATCTAATCTATGAATATCTATCATCTATCTAATGTATCTATTTCTAATCTATCATCTGTCACCTGTCATCTATCTGTCATGTACCTGTCGTCACCTTTTTGTCTACCCATCTATCCTTATGTACAGAACAGTGTAAGATAATTCTAGCTGAAATAAGCAGGTGAAGAGAGGCAACTAAGTTCCCGGTAGTTTATATGAATGCAAACACCCGGGTGAGATTTCCCTAGTCTATAGAAATGGAGGCTGGGGAATTCACACGTAAGTAGACAGGGAGCGAGATTTTAAAGAGGTAGGGGGAGGCATAGCTTAGATTTACAGCAATGCGTGGTTTGGCTAGCCCAAAGCATATTTTTCAGTTTGGGACGGGGCAACAGCCAGGAACTTCAGCACATTATCAGTGTCCCATGTGGGAGGGGGCAGCAGCTGGAGACATTGGCACCTTGTCAGTGTCCGACGTGCTTGCTCCTCCCATCAGTGACCCCAGCCTTACAGTTAACAACACGGCTATCTACCATGGCCATCCATCCATCCATCCATCCATCCATCCATCCATCCATCCATCCATCCATCCATCCATCCATCCATCCATCCATCCATCCATCCATCCATCCATCCATCCATCCATCCATCCATCCATCCATCCATCCATCCATCCATCCATCCATCCATCCATCCATCCATCCATCCATCCATCCATCCATCCATCCATCCATCCATCCATCCATCCATCCATCCATCCATCCATCCATCCATCCATCCATCCATCCATCCATCCATCCATCCATCCATCCATCCATCCATCCATCCATCCATCCATCCATCCATCCATCCATCCATCCATCCATCCATCCATCCATCCATCCATCCATCCATCCATCCATCCATCCATCCATCCATCCATCCATCCATCCATCCATCCATCCATCCATCCATCCATCCATCCATCCATCCATCCATCCATCCATCCATCCATCCATCCATCCATCCATCCATCCATCCATCCATCCATCCATCCATCCATCCATCCATCCATCCATCCATCCATCCATCCATCCATCCATCCATCCATCCATCCATCCATCCATCCATCCATCCATCCATCCAATCTATCTATTCTTTCTATCTATCTATCTATCTATCTATCTATCTATCTATCTGTCATCTATCTATTCAATCTACCTATACCTATCATCTATCCTATCTAATCTATCATCTATCTATCTGTCTATCTGTGCTATCTATCATCATTTTTGTCTACCCAACTATCCTTACGTACAGAACAGTTCACAAGATGGCTTATATGTCACTTCCCTACTTATGTTTCCAAAAGCCTGAAAGGTAACTCGGCCCTAGAGACAGACAACACTAGGTTCATTGAGACGTTTGAACGTCGAGTCAACAGCATGTGACTACAAAACTATTAAATGGTGGTGCGGGGGCCTATTCTGGGGCTGGGGGCCTTTGTATGAGCCTTTCCCGAGGGCGTTGGAGTGCCCATCGGGTCCGAGGCTCATTTATGGACAGGGGCGAGGCCGTCGTATGTGCCTCCCACAGCATCGTATGGGTCCAGATGAGACCAGATGATGACTGCCCTTGCGTTGCTTGTCTGGGGTGCACAGTAGGCCAGCGGTGGTGCTGCCCATGACCTCGTGCGTGGCCGGGGCGGGCACAAAGATGATAGCCAGCGATGGTGGCGTCGTGTCCATCATTTCGTCCTGAGCGTCAGAGCCAGCCATTGGGCCGGTGCTTGTGCTGCCCAAGGCCTTGTCTGTTGGCTGACTCTTTATGGCGGTTTTGCAGAGGCAGGACACCACGAGGCGGGCTGGTAGTGGTGCCCGTGTGCCCTGAAGAGGAGGTGCTCGTCTAGGTGGTCTCTCTCCAGCATCTGCTGAGAGACTAGGATGGTCCAGAGGCCCAGGAATGCTCCCCGTGGAAGTGGGAACTCTGCTGTGAAAATTGGGAAATGCCAGCTGCTAAAGGCACAGGATCCCGGTGGAACAGCCTGTGACCAGGGTAGCGGGCAGGTGCAGGGTGCTCCCTGGCAGGAGGGGTAGGGGGCAGCGACCCGGGGACGGGAAGGACCACCGGGTGAAGAAGGTGGTGCTGGGGAGTCAGCGGGCATTGTGCGGTACGAAACTTAGTAAGGATGAAACTGTGCACACGGAAAAATTGGTTATGGCGTGCGCCAAACGATCGGAGGAAATTGTGTGAAGCTACGGAGAGGGTCTCCTTTGCCACTAACTCTTTCTCAGGCCTAGCACACACTGAGCTGAACAGCTATGGTGAGCCTTGTATGTATATCAGCCAGGGGACGCATCACAAAGTGGCCTGGGACACTGTGACATCACCCAGGGGCCGCATCACCACGTCCCCATTGGCTTAAGCACACCAGCCCCGCCCAGAGGAGACCCTAGTCCAAGGCCACGGTGAGACCCCAAGGCCAACCACCGTAGTATCCCTAGCCCACGGGACTGCCCACTGAGGGTCGTGCAGATGTTCAGACCAACGAGGAGACCATGGGTCCGTCGAAGGCTGCAGTGCCCTCGTCTGTCACAGCTTAGCCCGTCTGGGTGCCGGCTATGCATGGGCTCAGTATCCGGGGCGTGGTGTGCATTTAAAAATCCCAGTGTTCCACTCCAGGTCGTCCCAACACCCAAGCCCCGTGTCTGCAAGGGAATTTTACCACCTGCCTTGTAGTGACTCCCGCAGGCTAAGTAGTGGTCCAATTCGTGTGAACTGTATGGGGAGGGCTTGGCCTCTGTGACAGGGTGTGATGTCTGCTCTGCTTTTCTGGTGCAGGACCGACGTGGTTGTTCTGCAAAGTAATTTACTTTCCAGCAATTTCAAGCACACAGAAAACTTGCAGTGTCAGTACAAACACTCTTTACACTAAATGTCCCATGGTCCCACTTTACCACACCTGCCACTTCACACAAAATTCTCTTGGCCTCTACCCTAAATAGGGACAAGTTTATAGGGAGCCACCACCTGACCCTTAATGAGGGAAGTATTAGGGTCTCCACATGATAATCCAGTGCACAGACCCAGCACAGCGGTTTCCATCTACCCCAGCTGTGTGCAAATGTCTTTCTATTCTGATCACATTTCCTTTTTCTGGAACTCTTCCAGGGACATTAGCTCAGATGGGCTCCACCAGATCTCACGTAAGTGGGATCACATAGTATTCATCCTACTGTGACTGGCGCATTTCACTGAGAAAATTGGCTTTAGGATTCATCCATGCAGCAGGTGCCAGGATGCCCTTGTTCACTCCACTGTGTGGAGAGGACACTTTGTTCATCCATTTGTCTGTGGACACGTGGGTCTTCTCCACCTTTTAACCATTGTGAGTCATGCAGTTGTGAGCATAGGTGTCCAAATATCTAAGTCCCTGCTTTTGGCAGATGCCCTGTTGTTTAGGCAGATGCCCTGAAATGGAATTGCTGCTCATATATTAACTGTATCTTCAAGTTTCTGGGGACACCTTCCCCACGCTCCACACCGTTTTCCAGGAGGCTGTGGACCATTTTCCTTACTCTATATGTCAGAAAAATACAGTTTATGGATCAACCCGTTTTTATCCATCCATTCACCCCTTGATGGGCATTTGAGTTGTTTCTGACTTTTTGCTGTTCTGATCAATGCTGCCAAGAACTCGTGGGCCAGTTTCTGTTTGAACATCATAGTCATTTCTTTGAAGTATTATCTAGGAGTGGATGTAGAACCACAATTAAGTAATTGTATTTTATCTTTATGAGGAAACACCAAGGTGTTGTACACAGGCTGCACGTTTTACATTTCCACAAGCAAAGGTTAGGGGCTCCATTTCTTCTGCATCTTTGCAATGTGTGATTTTCAGTTTTCCTGAATATAGCCATTCCCATGTGTGTGCAGGGAATTCTATGGGACACCTTTCCATGTGCTTGTTGGAGCATTTGTATGTCTTGGAGTCTCTCATCCATTTAAAAAGTTGGGATGTTGCCTTGTTGCACTGTACAAGTTCATGGTGTATTCTGGATAACAGGCTCTTGTCAGATGTACAGTGTGCAGATATTTTCCTCTATTCCGTGACTTTTTCACTTCTTGGTTGGAATCTTTTGATGCAGAAAAGATTTTAATTTGGAGGAAATTAATTTATTCTTTCTCTTGTTGCTTGTACTTTGGTTTCAGATCTGAGAAACCATAGCTAAATCCAAGGTCATGAAGACTTATCCCCATGTTTTACCTATTACATGTAAGCCGTTATGTATTTTGAGTTAATTTTTGTATGTGATATAAGTTAGGATTCATTTTCATTCTTCTGCATGTAGACAGGAGGTTGCCAAGCACCATTTACTGGAAAGACACTTTCTCTCCATAAGTTAATGTTGTCCACCCTTGTCAGAAATCAACTGGATATTTCCATTCAGGTATGTTGATCTTTATATACAGTCGTCCCTTGAACAGCATGGGGGCTAGTTGTGCTGACTCCCCCACAGAATCACAATCTACATAAAACATGTGACTCTGCCAAACCTTTGTTACCCTAAAACTGATTGCCTATTTTGACTGGAAGCCTTACCAATAATATAAACACTCGATTAACAATATTTTGTACATTATACCTACTATGTGCTATATTCTTACAGTAAAGTAAGCTAGAGAAAAGGTAACGTTTCAAATTGTTGACTTAACATTTTCCCAACATATTTGCAGGGAAAAATCAGTTTAAGTGGACCTGTGGAGTTCACATGAGTACTGACCAAGGGTCAGCTGTGTATCTTTATGACAGTGTCACAGTGTTTCATTTACTGCTCACTTTGTACTAAGATTAGATTTTGGGAAGCCTGTGCCTCCAGCTTTGATTTTCTTTTTCAAGATTCTGCTCAAGGGCTCATTGTGGTCCCTTGCAATTTAATATGTGACAGGATCAGCAGGAGCAATTCTTCCTAAAAAGCTTTGGGAATTTTCATACGAACCACATTGAGTCTGTAGGGTGCATTTGTGCCATTGCCATCTTAGAGATATTAAGTCTGCCATCACCACAGCAGGACCTAACATTTATTTTGCTTTTCTTTATTTTTCCTATTATCAATGTTTTATAATTTTAAATGCATAATACTTGCACTTAAATTAAGTCTGCTCCCATGTATATTATTAATGTTGACATTATTTAGTAGAGAATTTAAAAATTCCTTTTTTGATTATTCATTGATAATGTATACAAGGAAAACATGTTTGTGTAATGTTCTTCTTTCTTGTAACTTCCCTTAGTTAATTTAGAACCTTACATTTGGAATTTAAGGGTTCAGAGCGTGGGGATTTAAGAATTTAGATATTTAGGATTAAAATAATACTGCCTAATATTTAATAAATGGAAGATTGGAACACAGTGAAGAGTAGGGTTTGTCATAGGGGTTTTGTTTGAAATAAGACAATAGGAAGAGAAGTGGTTAGAACTATGGATAGAGTACATGAACGGGTTAGGGTATGGGAATGGGTTAGTGTTAGGGTTAGGGTAATGTGATGGAGTGAGGCTATCAAATACAGCTAGGAGGCTTCAAACAAAATCCAGCCCTTTTCGACAACTTCCTCAGACTTTGCAGGCATGAAAGTGGTCTCAGGCTGCCTGGTAGTTCTGCTGGGTTCAGAACCCTAGGTGGGAAATCTTTCTGGCCACCCAGATTTATTATCATCTGCTCTCCAGTGCTGCAGTGGACAAGTCTGAGGTCGTTTTCCTTGATCTTTTGCATGTTTTTGTCATTTTATTCTGTGCTAGTTTTTTAGGTATCTTACTCATGTTTTTCCGAGAAATTGTTGGTGAATTAACCACAATGTAAACTATTTTTCCTTCATTGAGTTGAGTGCTCAGTGGGTCCTTATAACCTAAGAATTATGTTTTTGAGTTATTTAATATGTTCTTATAGTATTTCCTTTGAAGATTTTCTCCTTTTTCCCTTTTTTTTGACTGCATATTAATTTTGGTATAAAACTTTTCAACATTGACTTTCCAGTGTTCTTAACTTTTTTTTTGTATTGTCCCCTTCTCCAAAATTTATTCTCCTTTCTGTGAGATTTCTTTAACCTCTGAATCCTTCCCTTGATTTTTTTGTTTCTTTTCCATTCTTCCTAATTTTTTTCTTTTAAATAATAGGCTCTTATGTGATGAATGCAGCATCTTAGCTCAATTTAAGATATTAAATATGATTTCTTTGAAGTTTTCTTCTTTTACCAGTATTGTCTGTTTCCACTATTATACTTTTTTTCACGTTATTTTGATCTTTTCTCCTAATTATTGTGGGCTTACTCAGATGTCTGGTGATCCTTCTCTTTCGCTTATTTAAGAGGTGAGGCACTGGAGATCTATCAAGAAATGGAGTGTGCCCATTTGTGGCACGTGTGCCTATATGTCTGTGGGCTTGTTTTCTGCCAGACTTTGTAGGGTGACTTGGTCCCCAGGTGGCATTCTCATTGCAGATACTAATAGTTTATCTGTAAGTCTTTTCAGTAGATCGATTAATTTTCCCATAGGATGGCCCCTTGATCTCTTGTTTTGGGAATATCAGTCCAGATACTGGAGTTCTTGACCTGTGTGGATAGAGTTCCTGTAGGCCTGGAGGATCTCGTGCTCTGACATGCACATGTGTACTTTCTAACCTGGTTTTCACCCCTATTTTCTTCACTGCCGGTGTTACGACATTGTTGCTCTACAAAAAAGGGGAAAGTGGAGTAGACTTGGAGTCTTACTGCTCCTTTCACAGGCTTTCAAATGGTCTCCTGTTTCTGCCTTTGCCCACAAGCCACCTTCACAGGTGGTCCTGCAGCCTGTTTATGTTGATGCTGCCTCCTCAGACACTGAGGTTTGGCCATCCTCTGTGTCTCACATTCATCACCATTTCAACATACATTTTGCATATGTTGTTGTGTATCTAGATGTCTCCTACATTTGCTTTAAAAAATGGATTTCAGTTTTTTCTAAAGGCTTGTTCTGTTGACTTTTCAAGAAAATAAAGTTGGTAGAGACATCTCTGCTCTATCATCATAAAAGTAGAAGCCCTTTGAACAGAGGAATTTCAAAGGATTTTGAGTAGAGAAATGTATTGAATGAAAAGAGAATGTAATGTTATGAAAGTCCTCTGTCCTTACTTTCACCTCTTTGTGACTTTCTAAATCTCTGTGCATCTTTGCCCTACAGTATCTGTGGGAGTTTGTTCAGATAGACTGGAAGCTGGTTAGAGGCTTTCATAATGACCAAACTGTGCCAGATAAATGGCACATTTTCTGCTTGGGTATTGTTAGCCCCATAATGCTGGGGTGTACACTCTGTCCTTACTCTGTTCTGGCATGAGTTTGGAAGACAGTGTCTGCTCTGATCAAGGTCAAGCAGGTTTGACAGATAAAAGCAAAAGGCTTAGAGGGCAACTAACCATGGCCTCATTCATTCCACCTGCTTTTGTGCAGCTTGCTTAAACCATGATGGTCTATGACTAGTCTTATCTGGTGATAATGTGTGGAAACCTACCGCATCGCAAGTGGCAGGATCCAGTCAGCACGAAGATTCTGTTTCCTGGAACTCGCTGGAAACTTACTTATTTTAAACGGAATGAGCTAGACCTGCAGTCCTAAATGACTACTAAGCTCCTTGGTATCCACTGTGGAAAATTGCCTTCTCTCTGTCCTCAGCATTTGAATATGCTGTCTATTGTGAGGAATTCTCCACTGAAAAGAAGCTCCCTTTTATGCCCACTCGGTTCTTCCCACCCCAGAATCTGAACACTGAGGGAACAGCACAGAAACACAGGACCAGTTGGAGGTGGTAGTAAGTGCACAGGGGTGATGGGCTGATCCTGGGGTAAGGCAAGGTGTGTTCTTGGGTACAGTCATGGAAATTCCTTCTAAGTAAACTGGTCCTCTGCCTTTAGTGTGAATTCTGTGACCTCCTACTGGACCGCCACGGTTTCCTTTCCCTTTTAAGTTGCCAGTGTCCATTTCTGTTGTTTGTAGTTAAGAACCGGATTTGCACAGACTGGTTGATCTTGCAATTTCCCTCTGGTGACCCACCGTGAGCTAGATTTCTCTCTTGAAATGGTGTCCCAACACCTAGTCTTTTCTGAGGAGCTTTAGTGTCTGATTCGGACTTTAGGAAGCCCAAGTCCTCATGTTCAAGGTTTTTAAACTTTGTTTTATCTCTGTGGAACTCGTATGTGTGGAATGCACCAGAAATGAAAACACACACATCTACTACACAAAAGGAGAATATTTGCTCCCCTTTCTTTCCTTGTCATACCTTTTCAGGGAAGAAATGATGTGGGTTTCATTAAATGTTTTTTTAATTTTGTTTTTCATTAAAAATTTTTCTTGTGGTAAAAAAATATTACAGAATTTACTATCTTAACTGCTTTTAATTGTACATTTTAGTAATGTTAAGTTTATTCACATTGTAAAACACAGTTCCAGAATTTTTTCACGTAAGTCTTGTTTGATTATAAAGAAAGGAAGGCTCAGTTGAGAGAAAGAAGACTGTTTTTATAGAAGAATAATCTTTTGGCCATTTTCCATGAAGCAACTTAAAAGATTATTTATCTTTTAAAACTTTTGAATTTTTGTAATTTTAGATGATACTTGTGGAGTATTAAGTGTGTACCCAAGCATTGGTTATCTTGGTAGCCCAATAAGTTTATATAAAAGTTTCCTTGTGTAAGTAATGATTTGGGGCCAAGTGTGACAACATTTCCCCATTTTACTTTGTTAATTGGAGCCTGAAGTAGACTGGAGATGGTTGCAGCTGGTCTTGAGGAGGAGCAGAAAGGCTCATTACCCAGCAGTGGTTCATTGTGGCATCTCTTCTCCTTTTCTTTTCCATGAATGGAGACAAGATGTATTAGCATCTTGTTAACACTGGTGGAGGCTCAGAATTGCACCACAAAATCTCCTACGTTTTATGAAGCTGTGTTATTCCCAAGTGAAGTGTTTATGTAAGACTTTTGGGATTATCATTGTGAGGGATATATTTAGTGTATTTGGGTTTGTCTTTTGAAGCATGAGGGACCAACTCTCTTAATTAGCAGATTTTCAAATCCCTGATTCACACATATATTATTCAATAGAGTTATTCATATGTATGTGTGGCACACACACATACCCACACATAAATATATGAAATGCTGTTTAGATAACGGTCTCACAGGAAGTTGTTAGAAAGGGTTATTTAAAGTTTTCAAACTGAACTGGTTACTCAGTGGTCTTTTTGTCATTATTTCTTTTTCCCAGCCCTAAAATGAATATGAAAGCAGTGAATATTAGAAAAATGAGAATGATAAAGAAGAGTGGGTGTAATCAGTTTTATCTTTCAAGGAAGTCAGCAAATATTTGGTCTTTGTGTTTTTCTAAATATTAAGATATTACTGATATACTCTCTTATGAAGGTTTCACCTGAAAAACAGTGTGTTTACTACAATCACCCATATTATTGAGTCCCCCCAAACATCTTTATTTTTGGATCATTCTGTATTTACCATTTTGTGCCCTCCTTTGTTGTCTAATAAAAATAGTTTCCAAATACAGGTAACTTAATTTTAGATACATGTCATTTGTTTAAAGGATTTTTTTGTTAATGTAATCATTTATCTGCTATAGGCTATTTTGTTTGTTACTAGCCATATTAGTTTGCAACTGGCAAGCTATTCCAAAGAGTTTGTTAAATTGAATGTTATTTTAGAAAGTACATTTTCATATTAGGCTATTTCACTGTTTGTTTTAGTAATCTGTCAAAAAAAATACTTTGGGGCATACTGTTGTCAGGCTATGATGGGTTATGTTGGTGGCCCCGGATGAGTTCAAGGTCAAGAAATAGTCACTTGGTGAAATGGAAACTAGGAGAAGTTAAAATGATTATTTTCTGTGTTGCCGGCAAAACCATAATTGTTTTTCTCAGGGCCTAGGACTTCCCAAAGTCACAGAATAAAGATAGCTCTCTGCCCAGAGCATCCATTTGACTTGAGGATTTTCAATACATTGTGAAACATAACAAGTTTTAGTAGCAAGACACACACTGATATATTGTGAGGCAGGATGCCTTGACTGATTTCCCTGAATTTTTAAGATTAAAATGCCATATTCAATTTAAGAAATTTAAGATTTAAGAAATTTTACATTAGCAAGGAATACTTCAAATTATATCCTCAAATCCCCTATATCATGAGTTGGGATATTTGGTGAATACTTTAGACATTGTGTGCCACATAGTTCTCTCCTGCATATTCTGTTTGGTTGTTTTGTTTTGGTTTCTAACCCTTTAGAAATGACAACAGCACACTTGCTCACAGGCTCCTCCATTGCTGACCCCTGCTGTAGACAGTCCATTCACATTTCCTGCTACCTCCTGGGGCTCCTCAGTGATCACACTTGAGAAACACAGGCTTGGCTGTTCCCAAACTATCCTTCATGAAAATTAAGCATATATTTAGGCAGAATTGAAAAGAATGTAGTGATGGACAGAAATTTTGACCTATGTTGAAGCCCAACTGGGTGCAGCAGTTATGTGCTAATAGAACTCTTCAGAGACAAAAAGGGAAGCTAAAGTTCCAAATTTCATTGTTGTTCACAGGAGATTTTGCTCTGTCTTTAAAATGTAGACATTATTAATATAGGGTTAATGGCTACATCTACAGAGTGAAGCCCTGCAAGTAGCCCCACCCCATTTGCCTCACCTCATTACCCAGTTGGTTGCCAAATCCTGTCTTTTCACCTCCTGAATAAGTCGGTACTGTTTCTGTCCCAAAATCCAATTTGAGCAGGCCTTGTTGTTGATCTTCCTCTAATTGACCAGGACTCTCATTATTTCCCTCTCCCCCGTGCCCAGAAAACCTTATTACTCTTAGGACATTTATTATCTTGGTGTGTTTTTTTTCGTGTCTTTGCCTTCAGCTAGGTTCTGAGTGCCTTGTGCTTGTCCTCAGCTGGATCTGTGGTGTCTTTACTGTAGTGTCTGTCACCTGTTGTGATGCTAGGAACACAGAATGTACTCAACAAAAATTGTTATGTGAAGGGGCAATAGCTACAGGTGTTTTCAGCTGAGTGTGTGTAACCAGTTCTTTTGGGTCTCACCTCATCCAGCATTTGCACACTTGTTCTAATAGCAGTCAGAGCCAAGTGTCTCCAAAGCAATCTTACTGAACCTTCTGGTTTTTATGATGAAACCTGTTTGTGAAATTGCCTCAATTAGAAGCTCGCATATCCTGCAGTTAATATTTTCTTAGGAAATTTGATCTGAATTTAAAAATCAGTATTATTCTGTCTAAAACATCACTTACCTAATCAAGGAGGTCTTCACTTCTCTTACCTTCTGTCCGAATGTTTAATCTTCCATTTTCACTTTACTTTGTTGTCTGCCACAGTGTTCTACAGTGATGAGGCCCTGGGGCATGTCTTTCTTAAAAACAATGCATTGTGCTGTGAGTATTGAAAGGCCACCCCTGTTGTGCTTCCAGCCATTTACCTTATGTAATCCAAACTGGTGATTTTCTTTCCATTGAAAGTTTTCTCTCATTCTTAGCTTTATGCAGCAAAGTTAATGAAAAGGAAACAGAACGCTTAAGATTCTAGGGCAATGTTAATGCCAATGTTCAGACAGTAAAGCCTGTTTACAGGAGTGTCAAAGGTTATGAGTAAGTTTTCCTCTGCCCCTATTTTCATGTGACCTCTCCCAAGTCCCCAAGATGTATCTTTTTATGAGTTTCTGCTTGCAGTTTTATGATCACCCTGTCCCTCATACTAGTGTCTATAATCCTTGATTTTAAATTAGGACAGTATTTACTTCTTTCTTAAATAAATAACAAATTTGCATTCTTAGAACTTCTCTCATCTCACCCATTTGATTTATACATGGAAAATTGTTAGTTTTAAATTCTCATTCTCTTCTGTAACTAATAACTCTTTTAAAGTAAAAATACAATACATGTTATAATTGTATTGTTTTAGACATGTAAATACTGTTCTCTACAGAGCTGTTCAGTTGTGTGAGCAGTGAGAGGAGGGCAAATAATCCTATTTTACTAAATTACTGTGGTTTAAGAAGGACGTAAATGTCAATAGCCAAGAGATTATCTTTCTTAATTAATTTTGTTCTTTCCACTTACTCCTCTGATATTTCTTAAAATTTTATTACTGGTTTCCTTTCCTGTTGAGCAGAAGAAAGCTTTTTCCATGCAATTTCGGTTGGTGCTTGTAGACACACCTGCTTGCTCTTCCTTCTTCTACCAGTAGGGTTTGAATTGGGAATTTAAAATCCTCAGCAGCATATTCTTTTTTTTGTATTTCGCATAAAAATTGCTGAATGAAACTGTTTCAGACAACTGCATTGCACATATCCTACCACGATTAGAACTGCCAACTATGTTTTCCTTCTATACTCAGATTCCCTAAAATGGAATATAGCATTAATGATCCTTATCCACTAAATGAGGAAACTGCCCAGGGGCTACCCTCAGGCTTAAAAGACATTATTAGAAGGAGCCTGTGGTCATTTTCCACAGCTGCAGCAACTCATAGTCTTAGAAAGAATGTCTTTAAAAAATTCTGTGGGAAACAAGATTTGCTGTGGCTCACTGAGAACCTGTCGCTGAGACTGTTCATTCGGGCCTCATGCTTTTCTTGCTCCTTGTACTGTTCTGTCAGTGAAGTGTCACGAGAGAGCATGGGTTGTGGGACAGCCTTCCAGTGTGTCTGCTGTGGGCCCTCCTCACTGCTCCTGGGGCACTGGTTGGATGGAGCACATCCCTGTCTCTGTCTGAGATGGTTTTTGTGCACATGACCATCCCATTGTAGAACCGGGAGTTCCCTAGTGAGCTCTGAAGAAAGGCTCTTGTGGGCTCTGCCAGTTGTAGATTTTATCAGGAGCTTATGAATGTCTCTCACACTGGTTCTCACTGGAACACAAGCAAGTACAGGTGAAGTAAGCTTTTTTTCTTTTCCTTTTCAACAGCTGTTTAGCTTGCTTTATTCTTAAAATTGTAGTGTTTCAGTAAATGTGCCATTAGGAAAAGTGTCAGTTATGCTGATATCTATATAATTCAGAAATTTTCTTTTCATAGGCAGTTGGCACTACAAGCAAAGTGAATTTATCATCCCTTTTCCTAAATGAAATAAAAATGTATTGTCTTCTGAAATGGGGCAAATTTATCTTGAATACACTTTGTGTGTCTGTGCCTTCTCAAAAGACATATTATCTGATCATTGTTGTTATAGTTACAGAAGGTTGATTGTCCAGAATGTGCAATTTGCAGGTGTGCATTTACAAGCACTTCAGAGACAGTATCTTTGAAAATAAGAAATTCAGCAAGGCTATCTAGAGACTTAATAGTGAGTTTTTAAAGTATTGTATTTTTAACTTTCATAGTATGAACTCTAATATATATATTTAAAAATAGATGCCTGATAAGTGAAGTGAATATAAGAAAACAGATCTTCCTCTTTTATTGGGCAATGCCTCAGGACAAAATATAAGAATGTATATCTTAATAGGTTGTGATTTTTAAATTTCTATTTTAAACTATTTCACATCATACTGTATGTTATTATCTCTGAAAAGAGGTATTAACTATTAATAAATCATAGATTTTAGATTATCACTCCCCTACTCTGCTTAAATTTGACAAAAAAAAATTTAACCTCTTATTTCAGATTCATCAGTACACTCAAAAACTTTTGAATGTCAGAAAGTTTTTTTTTTACACAATTCTTTAAAACCTGTAGTTAATAGAGTAGAAATCGGATTTACACAAATTATGTTACTAGCATGAGGTTAATCTAAATCATGGCACATTGGAGAGGGTTGGAAGATGGCGTCGTGAGTAGAACAGTGGAAATCTCCTCCCAAAACCACAAATATCTATGAAAATATAACAAAGACAACCCCTCCTAGAATGAAGACAAGAGGACACAGGACAATATCAAGACCACATCCGCAGCAGAGAGAACGCAGCGCCTCATGAATGGGGTAAGATACAAGCCACAGCGCGGTGGGAGCCAAGCGCCCATCCCCCCAACTCCCGGCAGGAGGAGAATAGGCAGAGCGGGAGGGAGATGGAGCACAGGACTACCGAACACACAGCCCCAGCCATCCGGGCCAGTGTGCAGGGCCCTGGATACTAGGAAAACAAGGCAGCAATAGTGAGCGGGCACCGGAGGCCGGGCCCCAGAGGACATAAGAAAAGTGAGCCATATTTTGTTTTTTTCTGTTTTGTTTTGGCTAGCGCTTTTTGGAAGTCTTAAAGAGATAGGGACCCCAATGCTAGGGAAAGAGGGCTGCAAGACCGGTGAGCAGATGCCTGAGGCTGGCACTGGAGAATAAAGAAAAACGAGTGGCCACTTTTATTTTTAATTAAATTTTTTTTTTGTGGTCGTTGTTTTGTTTCAGCGGGTGCTTTTTGGAAGTCTTAAAGGGGCAGGGCGGGACACTATATCCAGAGGTAAGGAATCTGGGGATCGCAGGGCAGTCTAACCCCTGGGCTCCAGGGAATAGGGAGGCACCTTACAGAGATAAATAGTCTCCATGCCGCTCCCTATCCAATGCCACTTCACCACTTTGGAGCAGGGGCCCGAACCAGGCCACGCCCACAGTCACAGTGGAGATAAACTCCATAGCAGCCAGGCAGGAAGCAGAAACCCTGTCTGCACGCAGCTGTCCAGCACAAGCCACTAGAGGTTGCTTTTCTCCCAGGAGAGGAAGGCCACAAACGAACAAGAAGGGAAGTTCTTCCAGCCGTCATTTGTTCCAGCTCTGCAAACTATTCCTATCACCATGAAAAGGCAGAGCTACAGGCAAAGATCACAGAGACAACACCAGAGAAGGAGACAGACCTAACCAGTCTTCCTGACAAAGAATTCAAAATGAGAATCATAAACACGCTGACAGAGATGCAGAGAAATAAGCAAGAGAAATGGAATGAAGTCCGGAGGGAGATCACACATGCCAGAAAGGAGATTACAGAAATGAAACAAACTCTGGAAGGGTTTATAAGCAGAATGGATAAGATGCAAGAGGCCATTGATGGAATTGAATCCAGAGAACAGGAACGCATAGAAGCTGACAGAGAGAGAGATAAAAGGATCTCCAGGAATGAAACAATGTTAAGAAAATTGTGTGACCAATCTAAAAGGAACAATATCCGTATTATAGGGGTTCCAGAAGAAGAAGAGAGAGGAAAAGAGATGGAAAGTATCTTAGAAGAAATAACTGCTGAAAACTTCCCCAAATTGGGGGAGGAAAAAATCGAACAGACCACGGAAATACACAGAACCCCCAACAGAAAGGATCCAAGGAGGACAAAACCAAGACACATAATAATTGAAATGGCGAAGATCAAGGACAAAGAAAGAGTTTTAAGGCAGCTAGAGAAAAAAGGTCACCTGTAAAAGAAAACCCATCAGGCTAACATCAGACTTCTTGACAGAAACCATACAGGCCAGAAGAGAATGGCATGATATATTTAATACAATGAAACAGAAGGCCTTGCACCAACTATACTGTATCCAGCACAACTATCATTCAAATATGATGGTGGGATTAAACAATTCCCAGACAAACAAAAGCTGAGGGAATTTTCTTCCCACAAACCACCTCTACAGAACATCTTACAGGGACTGCTCTAGATGGGAGCACTCCTAGAAAGAGCACAGCACAAAACACCCAACATATGAAGAATCGAGGAGGAGGAATAAGAAGGGAGAGAAGAAAATAATCTCCAGATAGTGTATATAATAGCTCAATAAGTGAGCTTATTTAGGCAGTAAGATAATAAAGAAGCTAACCTTAAACCTTTGGTAACCACAAATCTAAAGCCTGCAATGGCAATAAGTACATATTTTTCAATAGTCACCCTAAATGTAAATGAACTTAATACACCAATCAAAAGACACAAAGTAACAGAATGGATAAAAAAACAAGACCCATGTATATGCTGCTTACAAGAAACTCACCTCAAACCCAAAGACATGCACAGGCTAAAAGTCAAGGGATGGGAAAACATATTTCAAGCAAACAACAGCGAGAAGAAAGCAGGGATTGCAGTACTAATATCAGACAAAATAGACTTCAAAACAAAGAAAGTAACAGACAAAGAAGGACACTACATAATGATAAAGGGCTCAGTCCAACAAGAGGATATAACCATTCTAAATATATATGCACCCAACACAGGAGCACCAGCATATGTGAAACAAATACTAACAGAACTAAAGGGGGAAATAGACTGCAATGTATTCATTCTAGGAGACTTCAACACACCACTCAACCCAAAGGATAGATCCACTGGGCAGAAAATAAGTAAGGACAGTGAAGCACTGAACAACACAGTAGAGCAGATGGACCTAATAGACATCTATAGAACTCTACATCCTAAAGCAACAGGATACACATTCTTCTCAAGTGCACATGGAACATTCTCCAGAATAGACCACATACTAGGAAACAAAAAGAGCCTCAGAAAATTCCAAAGATTGAAATCCTACCAACCAACTTTACAGACAACAAAGGCATAAAACAAGAAATAAACTGTACAAAGAAAGTAAAGAGGCTCACAAACACATGGAGGCTAAACAACACGCTCCTAAATAATCAATGGATCAATGACGAAATCAAAATGGAGATCCAGCAATATATGGAAACAAATGACAACAACAACACTAAGCCCCAACTTCTGTGTGACGCAGCAAAAGCACTCTTAAGAGGAACGTATATAGCGATCCAGGCACACTAGAAGGAGCAAGAACAATCTCAAATGAATAGTCTAACATCACAATTATCAAAATTGGAAAAAGAAGAACAAATGAGGCCTAAATCAGCAGAAGGGGGACATAATAAAGATAAGCGAAGAAATAAGCAAAATTGAGAAGAGTAAAACAATAGCAAACATCAATGAAACCAAGAGGTGGTTATTTGACAAAAACAAAATAGATAAGCCACTAGCCAAAGTTGTTAAGGGAAAAAGAGAATCAACACAATCCAACAGAATCACAAATGAGAACGGAAAAATCATGACAGACTCCACAGATATACAAAGAATTATTAAATACTACTATGTAAATCTATATGCCAAAAAGCTGAAAAACCTAGAAGAAATGGACAACTTCCTAGAAATATACAACCTTCCAAGACTGACCAAGGAAGAAACACAAAAGTTAAACAAACCAATTACGAGCAAAGAAATTGAAACGGTAATCAAAAAACTACCAAAGAACAAAATACCCGGGCAGGATGGATTTACTTCAGAATTTTATCAGACACACAGAGAAGACATAATACCCATTCTCCTTAAAGTTTTCCAAAAAATAGAAGAGGAGGGAATACTCCCAAACTCATTCTATGAAGCCAACATCACCCTAATACCAAAACCAGGCAAAGACCACACCAAAAAAGAAAATTACAAACCAATATCCCTGATGAATGTATATGCAAAAATACTTAATAAAATATTAGCAAACCGAATACAAAAGTATTTCAAAAGGATCAAACTCCATGACCAAGTGGGATTCATCCCACGGATGATAGGATGGTACAACATTCAAAAATCCATCAACATCATCCACCGCATCAACAAAAAGAAAGACAAAAACCACATGATCATCTCCATAGCTGAAAAAACATTCGACAAAATTCAGCATCCATTCAAGATAAAAACTCTCAGCAAAATGGGAATAGAGGGCAAGTTCCTCAACATAATAAAGGCCATATATCATAAACACACAGACAACATTATACTGAACAGCGAGAAGCTGAAAGCTTTTCCTCTGAGATCGGGAACTAGACAGGGATGCCCACTCTCCCCACTGCTGTTTAACATAGTACTGGAGGTCCTAGCCATGGCAATCAGACAAAACAAAGAAATACAAGGAATCCAGATTGGTAAAGAAGAAGTTAAACTGTCACCATTTGCAGATGACGTGATATTGTACATAGAAAACCCTAAAGACTCCTCCCCAAAATTACTAGAACTGATATCGGAATACAGCAAAGTTGCAGGATAAAAATTAACACACAGAAATCTGTAGCTTTCCCATACACGAACAATGAACCAATAGAAAGGGATATCAGGAAAGCAATTCCATTCACAATTGCATAAAAAAGAATAAACTACCTAGGAATAAATCTATCCAAAGATGTGAATCACCTATATTCTGAACACTACAAGTCACTCTTAAGAGAAATTAAAAGGGACACTTACAAATGGAAACTCATCCCATGGTCGTGGATAGGAAGAATTAATATCGTCAAAATGGACATCCTGCCCAAAGCAATATACAGATTTGATGCAATCCCTATCATATTCACAGCAACATTCTTCAATGAACTTGAACAAATAATTCAAAAATTCATATGGAACCACCAAAGACCCCAAAGAGCCAAAGCAATCCTGAGAAAGAAGAATAAAGTATAGGGGATCTCACTCACCAATGTCAAGCTCTACTATAAAGCAATAGTAATCAACACAATTTGGTACTGGCACAAGAACAGAGCCACCGACCAGAGGAACAGACTAGAGATTCCAGACATTAACCCAAACATATATGGTCTATTAATATTTGATAAAGGAGTCATTGACACACAATGGCAAAATGACAGTCTCTTCAACAGATAATGCTGGCAAAACTGGACAGCTACATGTAGGAGAATGAAACTGGACCTTTGTCTAACCCCATATACAAAAGTAAATTCAAAATGGATCAAAAATCTGAATGTAAGCCATGAAACCATTAAACTCGTGGAAAAAAACATAGGCAAAAACCTCTTAGACATAAACTTGAGTGACTTCTTCTTGAACATATCTCCCCGGGCAAGGAAAACAACAGCAAAAATGAACAAGTGGGACTATATTAAGCTGAAAATCTTCTGCACAGAAAAAGACACCATCAATAGAACAAAAAGGAACCCTACAGTATGGGAGAATATATTTGTGAATGACAGATCAGATAAAGGCTTGATGTCGAAAATATATAAAGAGTCAACACGCCTCAACAAGCAAAAATCAAATAATCCAATTAAAAAATGGGCAGAGGAACTGAACAGACAGTTCTCTATAAAAGAAATACAGATGGCCAACAGAAACATGAAAAGATGCTCCACATCACTAATTATCAGAGCAAAGCAAATTAAAACTACAATGAGGCATCACCACACACCAGTAAGGATGGTTGCCATCCAAAAGACAAACAACAACAAATGTTGGCGAGGCTGTGGAGAAAGGGAACCCTCCTACACTGCTGGTGGGAAAGTAAACTAGTACAACCATTGTGGAAAGCAGTATGGAGGTTCATCAAAATGCTCAAAACAGACTTACCATTTGACCCAGGATTTCCATTCCTAGGAATTTACCCTAAGAACGCAGCAATCAAGTCTGAGAAAGACAGATGCACCCCTATGTGTATCACAGCACTATTTACAAAAGCCAAGAATTGAAAACAACTTAATGTCCATCGGTAGATGAATGGATAAAGAAGATGTGGTACATATACACAATGGAATACTACTCAGCCATAAGAGGGCAAATCCTACAATTTGCAGCAACATGATGGAGCTGGAGGGTATTATGCTCAGTTAAATAAGCCAAGCGGAGAAAGAGAAATACCAAATGGTTTCACTCATCTGTGGAGTATAAGAACAAAGGAAAAACTGAAGGAACAAAACAACAGCAGAATCACAGAACCCAAGAATGGACTAACAGGTATCAAAGGGAAAGGGACTGAGGAGGATGTGTGGGTAGGGAGGGATAAGGGTTGGGATGAAGAAGGTGGGTATTAAGATCAGCATGCATAGGGGGGTGGGAGAAAGGGGAGGGCTGTACAACACAGAGAAGACAAGTAGTGATTCTACAACATTTAGCTATGCTGATGGACAGTGACTGGAAAGGGGTTTATAGCGGGGATCTGGTATAGGGGAGAGCGTAGTAAACATAATATTCTTCATGAAAGTGTAGATTAAAGATAACAAAAAAAAAAGAAAAGGGGGATTATTCCATGACAGGATAAAACTAACTGTAAATCAACAATTAATGCATGGTTTAAATATCCTTAACTTTGATCACTTAAAGTGTGTCAGATGATTGGCTATGGAGGTACACTTTTGCGATAATATACTTTTCTCTTAAAAAAAATAGCAGTTCCTGTTTGGTGACCTCCAATGTGTTCCACACAATGGTATAAAGGGCAGATCAAAGTGTGGGAAAAGGGTCTGTTTGTATTTATGCAGAGGATCAAAGCCTAATGTGTCTACCCAGTAAATGAACTAAGATACGATGTGAAGACGAACTTCCAACATCACTCTCTGGAAGAGTCATACAAGAAGATGATGATCAAAAAACCTCAACAAGGACCCAGGCGATGCTGCAGTTGTAGCTGCATTCATCCCACTGGTTCCCGGACTTTCCATTGTAATGAAGAAGGAGATATCTAAGCTGGCCTGTGCATACAGTAAAACAACAAATTTGACTGGATCTACACTGTTGGAACTAAACCAAGATTTAGGAGAAGTGCAAGTTGTAGCGCTCCAAAATCTTACAACTACAGACTATCTACTGTTAGAAGAACATATGGGATGTGAACAGTTCCCAGGAATGGGCTGTTTTAATTTGTCTGATTTATCTCAGACTGTTCAAGTACAGTTGGACAATATCCATCATATCATAAACAAATTTTCACAAATGCCTAGGGTGCCTAACTGGATTTCTTGGCTCACTGGAGATGGCTTGTAATTGTACATCTGCTTTGGTTATGTAACTGTACTCCTATTATGTTAATGGGTGCGTGCAATTTAATTAGTAGTTTAAAACCTATAATGCTTAAATTACTCTACAAGAAGATATGTCAAAGAAATAATCTCCCCATGTTTTCTTCCATCTGTTACCTCTACAGCTTTTCTTCTTCCTTCCTATTTACAAACCTTAAATAGAATTCATGTCTCATATCAAATTTACCGAGTATCATAATTCCTCCAAGTGCTAAAGCTACCTCAAGACAAATGGTGGGCATAGAAGCCACAGGGCATAAATCTGCATAGAAGTAAAAAGCTAACCTTTTCAAACAATTATACTTCTCTCTCAATTCCCAACTTTACATCTCCCTGTATGGCCCCGGAAGAAGACTGGTTAGCCAGAGACGGGTAAGATTCCTCAAGGGAGGAACAACCTAAGACAGGCCCAGTCACAGGGGCCCCATCAGGTGAGAAACTGGGGATCAACAGAGGTGAGGCTTAAAACCTCTCCCGCCCTGTTTTGAGAGAAATATTCTGCATGCATGGATATTTTATTGCCCTTGTCTAGCTTGGATTATCACATAGTCTACAGTCACACACCCGATCATCTACATTTGCTCTCTTACAACACTTATCTAAGTTTTCTACCTTTATCTTACATCTACCTACCACTTCAGCATTTTATTTAAAATGATAATAATAATAATAATAATAATAAAGTGAGAAATGTGGGATCCACATATAAATCAAGTATAAAAATCAAACGAATATTCATATTTCACATGATTGTTTATGGCTCATAATGTGTGATCAAAACTGAAAGTTTCTGTGATGACTGCCCTTTGCACTGTTCACCGTGTAAGAACTTATTCACTATGTAAGAATTTGTTCACCATGTAAGAACTTGTTCATTATACTTTAGAAGATTGGAGACTGTTGAGAATTAGGCTTCGGGTTGATTGAGTATTGTGCATTGAGTCCCCTATACAGAGTTTTATAGTTGGTAACTACCATTTGATCAATAAATAAAATATATGCCCTCTCAAATATATATATTTATTACATCAGCAATTTCTCTGGAAACTGTTGATCTATAAAAAGTGGATCCTAGTATTTAACTTAGTTTTCTTGATTTCACTTGACCATTCAGAAACAGAAGCTCCATGGGGGTACCCACGGATTCAGCCTACCATTTTCCAGTGTCTGAGATGTTCATCCTGAGCCAGGGTGGAAGTCCATGGGGCAGCGTTTGAGCCTCCCGTTCAGAACCATTCTGCTTTATCCCATCTTGTTGTTCATTTTTTGTCCTGGAAATCGCTCACTCTGAGCCTGCCCTGTGAGGCCCAGGCAGCACTCGCAGCTACAGGCTCTGAAAGGTGGAGCCCCTTTCCTACCCTCCCTGCAGTACATACACGTGAGAGGGCCAGAAAGCCCACCCAGAGACAGATACAGATAGCATGAGTGTGCATAATTGCCCCTACACAGGCAGGACAGAGCATCTCATGGCCTGCAGGCCCTGTGTGGGCATGGGGCAGTTCTCAGAAGTGGACAGGGCAGGAGGTAGGTGGTCACAGAACACAGGCCATATTGGCTCTGGGTGTTTGTCTGGCACAGAATTCTAAAGTAATTTAAGTGGGTTGCTTTTATTTAAAATACAGATTTCTCCCTTTTTTTGAGAAATTGGAAGGCAAGGAAACCCTGGCAGGACCCACTTCCTCTTGTGGCTGGTTGGCCAGTAGTGGGCCCACCATATTCCTACCCAAGAGAAAAGGAAGCCTTTTCACTCATAATTTTCAGGAAGAAAATCAAGTATGTTACTTTGGTAGATTCAGGTATTGCCAGAAATAAAAGTTTCTACTTCCCTGCCTTTCAGGGGGAGAATCAAGAGACAAGACAACTGGTAAATCATGTCCTGGTCCCAGTAGCTAGCAGCTGACCATGGGCCACCCTAGGGATGGCCGGTGTGCTCCTCGTCTGTGTCCGACCTCGGCTGGCCCTGAGTAGGGCGGCCCACAAACACCTGCCCCGCCCCTGAGCCCACGGAGAAGCACCTCTGAGGAGTCAGCAGGGGTTGGAAATGAGGTTTCCTTTCCACTTTTACATCTGGCAGGTCAGGAAGGTGAGATTTAAATCTGGCCTTTGGGTTAAGTTTATCATTTTATTTTGATTCCCGATATCTCTGTTCATTACATTTACAATGGTACTGCTAATGTGAATTTTCTCGTCAACACAATCCAGTAACTGACTTTTTAAAAATAAATAAGTGGAACCTTAGGGAAAACAAGTGGAAGATGATGTAGGTGCATGTTGGAGCTTCTGTGGTACTCAGCACACACCTGCGTACCTGGTGTGTCACTGGGACAGAAACCACGTGCACCACCGGTAACTTTGCTTGCTGTTAGAAGGTGTTTTTGGTAGACATGGGAATAGTAGGACTGCATGATTGCTTTCAACCAAATCAGGACTGTGTTGGGTTTTTTATTTTTATTTATATTTGTATTTTATTTATTTTATTTTTTGTAGATAATTATTTTTTATTGAAGGGTAGTTGACACACAGTATTACATTAGTATCAGGTGTACAACACAGTGATTCAACATTTATATACATGATAATTCTAGATACCAGCTATCACCATACAAAGTTGTTATAATATTTTGACTATATTCCTTATGCTACACATTACATCATAGTTACTTATTTATTTTACAATTGGAAGTCTGTATTTTTTATTTTTTTTTGAGAGGGCACCTCTCACACTTATTGAACAAATGGTTGTTAACAATAAAAATAAAATTCTGTATAGGGGGGTCTGTGCTCAATGCCCAATCATGAATCCACACCAAGCCTAATTTTCGTCAGTGTCCAATCTTCTGAAGCATAACAAACAAGTTCTTACATGCAGAACAAATTCTTACATAGTGAATAAGTTACATGGTGAACAGTACAAGGGCAGTCATCACAGAAATTTTCGGTTTTGCTCATGCATTATGAACTATAAACAATCAGTTCAAATATGAATATTCGTTTGATTTTTATACTTGATTTATAGCTGGATACCACATTTCTCTCCTTATTATTATTATTTTAAATAAAAAGCTGAAGTGGTAGGTTGATGCAAGATAAAGGTAGAGAACAGTTTACTGTTGTAAGAGAGCGAATGAAGATGATCGGGTGTGTGCCTGTAGACTATGTGTTAACAAAAGCTAGACAAGGGCAATAAAATATCCACGGATGCAGAAGATTTCTCTCAGAACAGGGGGGTTGAGGTTCTCAGCCTCACCTCTGTTGATCCCCAATTTCTCACCTGATGGCCCCCCTGCGACTGTGCCTGTCTTAGGTTGTTCCTCCCGTGAGGAATCTTACCCGTCTCTGGCTAACCAGTCATCTTCCGGGGCCATACAGGGATATGTAAATTTGGTAAGAAATAGAGAATCCTTATCGTTTGAAAAGGTTAGCTTTTTACTTCTATGCAGATTTATGCCCTGTGGCTTCTATGCCCAGCATTTGTCTTGAGGTATCTTTAGCACTTGCAGGAATTATGATACTCGGTAAATTTGATATGAGACAGGAATTCTATTTAAGGTTTATAATTAGGAAGGAAGAAGAAATGCTATAGAAGTAGCAGGCAGAAGAAAACATGGGAAGATTGATTATTTCTTTGACATATCTTCTTGTAGTGTAACTTCAGCATGTATAGGTTTTAAACTACTAATTAAATTGCGCAGACACATTAACATAATATGGGTACAGTTACATACCCAAAGCAGACCTATATTTATCAGCCATCTCCAGTGTAACCAAGAAAACCAGTTAGGCACCTTAGGCATTTGTGAAAACTTATCTATGATATGGTGGATATTGTCTAACTGAACTTGAACAGTCTGGGAGAAATCAGACAAATTAAAACAACCCATTCCTGGGGACTGTTCACATCCCATATGTTCATTTAACAGTAAAAAGTCTGTAGTTGTAAGATTTTGGAGTGCTACAACTTGCACTTCTCCTAATTCTTGGTTGAGTTCCAACAAAATAGATCCAGTCAAATTTGTTGTTTTACTGTATGCACAGGCCAGCTTAGATATCTCCTTCTTCATTCCCATGACAATTCCAGGAATTGGTGCAATGAGTGCATCTACACCTGCTTTTTTTTTTAATCATTAATCTACACTTACATGATGAACACTTTGTTTACTAAACTCACCCCTTTACCAGGTCCCCCCTTTACATTCACTGTCCATCAGCGTAGTAAAATGTTATAGAATCACTATTTGTCTTCTCTGTGTTGTCCAGCCCTCCCCTTTCTCCCACCCCCCAATCGATGCTAATCTTAATACCCCCCTTTTACTCCCCCCTTATCCCTCTCTACCCACCCATCCTCCCCATTCCCTCTCCCATTGAAGTGAGTGTTGTGTTGAAGTCTCCTAGAATGAATGCATGGCATTCTATTTCCTCCTCTAGTTCTGTTAATTTTTGTTTCAGGTATGTTGGGGCTCCTGTATTGTGTCCATATAAATTTAAAATGGTTTTGTTCTCTTGATGGACTGAGCCCTTTATCATTATGTAATGTCCTTCTTTGTCTTTTGTTACTTTTTTTATTTAGAAGTCTGTTTTGTATTATACCAGAATTGCAACACCTGCTTTCTTCTCTCTTTTGTTTGCATGAAATATCTTTTTCCATCACTTGACTTTAAGTCTGTGCATGTGTTTGGGTTTGAGGTGAGTCTCTTGTAAGCAGCATATGGATGGATCTTGCTTTTTTATCCATTCTATTACTCTGTGTCTTTTGATTGGTGCATTCAGTCCATTTACATTTAGGGTGATTATTGAAAGGTATGAATTTATTGCATTGCAGGCTTTAAGCTGTGGCTACCAAAGGTTTAGGGTTAGCTTCTTTACTATCTTACTGTCTACCTTAACTCGCTTGTTGAGCTATTATAAAAGTGGTCTGATGATTCTTTATTTCTCTCCCTTCTTATTCCTCCTCCTCCCTTCTTCATATGTTGGGTGTTTTGTTCTGTGCTCCTTTTAGGAGTGCTCCCATCTAGAGCAGTCCCTGTAGGATGCCCTGAAGAGGTGGTTTGTGGGAGGCAAATTCCCTCAACTTTTGCTTGTCTTGGAATTGTTTAATCCTTTCTTCATATTTAAATGATATTTGTGCTGGATTCAGTAGTCTTGGTTCGAGTCCCTTCTGTTTCATTGCATTAAGTGTATCATGCCATTCTCTTCTGGCCTGTAGGGTTTCTGTTGAGAAGTCTGATGATAGCGTGATGGGTTTTCCTTTGTACTTAAACTTTTTTTTCTCTCTGTCTGCCATTAATTCTTTGTCCTTGTCTTTGATCTTTGCCATTTTAATTATTATGTGTCTTGGTGTTGCCCTCTTTGCATCCATTGTCATGGGAGTTCTGTGTACCTCTGTGGTCTGAGAAGCCATTTCTTCCCCTAGTTTGGGGAAGTTTTCTTCAATTATTTCTTCAAAGACACTTTCTCTCCCTTTTTCTGTCTCTTCTCCTTCTGGTATTCCTATAATGCCTATATTATTCCTTTTGATTGGTCACTCAGCTCTCTTAAAATTCTTTCATTCCTGGAGATCCTTTTATCTCTCTCTGCATCAGCTTCTCTCTGTTCCTGTTCTCTGTTTTCTAGTCCATTAATGGTCTCTTGCATCTCGTCCATTCTGTTTTGAAGTCCTTCCAGAGCTTTTTTTATTTCTGTATTCTCCTTCTGTAGTTCTTGCATATTTCTCTGCAAGTCCATCAGCATGGTTATGACTTTTGTTTTGAATTCTTTTCAGGAAGACTGGCTAAATCTATCTCCCCAGGTTCCTTCTCAGGGGAAGATGTAGCAGTTGCCAAAGCTGTCTGGGTTAGTCTTGTCTGAATCATGTTTTCTTGCCTTTTCATGTTGACAGGTGCTATTGACTGTCAGCTGGGAGGGCCAAACTTTTCACATGCTACTGGCCTTTCTTTACTTGGACAACTGCGACCCCTAGTGGCTTGTGCTGGGTAATTGCGTGTAGACTGGTTCTTTGTGTCTTGCCTGGCCAGAATGGAGGAACTTCCCTTTCTGTGGGCCTTTTGCCTTAGGCTGCTTCTATGCTTTCACAGCGCCCAGAGGGGTAATGGACGGGGGGCTGTTTGGTGGTTTACCTCTGTGAGGTGTCTCAGAGCTGCTGCCCAGGGGGTTAGTGCGCCTGGATTTCCCTGTACATTCCATCTGCTGGGCGGTGGCCTGTGTTGTTTCCATCCAGCTGTTAAGTACCTGTCCCTTTAAGACTTTCATAAAGGCCCCGCTTTTTTTGTCAAAGGTGCATCAGCTTTAGCATGTCCTCAGAGGTCTTGCTGCCCTGTTTCCCTAGTTTCCAGAGATCCCGTGCATGCACTGTCTCTGTGCTCTGGTGTGGGTGGCTGGAGCTGTGTGTTCAGAAGTCTTGGGCTCCATCTCCCTCCCGCTCTTCCTATTCTTCTCCCGCTGGGAGCTGGGGGTAATTGCACTCGGGTCCTGCTGGGCTGGGGCTTCTACCTTACCCCTTTCACCAGGCACTGGGTTCTCGCTGGTGTAGTTGTAGTCTGGCTGTTGTCCTGTGTCTTCTGGTCTGTCTTTTAGGATTACCTGTATTTGCTGTATTTTCAAAAATATATATGTTATTGGGAGGAGATTCCCAATGTCCTACTCATGCTGCCATGTTGCCTCCATGCTGCAGTTTTATTTTCTGTAGCTCCCTGAGCATGCTCCTGATTTTATTTTGAGATCTCTTTCTCAGGAAGATTGATTTGAGTGTAGTTACCAGGTTCCTTTGAAGGTTCATCTTTGTAGGTGGCGCCCTCTAGCTCCCAGAAGCTTTATTCTCTGGAGATGCTCAGCCCTTGGGGGGATGGCTGGCGTCCCAGGGGTGTGGTGCCAGTGCCCAACCCGCCGGAATGAAAGAGGACTTTCCTGCTTCCCGGCCACAGTGCCTGTCTCCACTCCCAGGGCCAGTTTGTGTAGCAGGCAGGGAGAAGCTGCCATAGGTGGGGGCGGCCGTTTTGCAGGCTGGTCCCGGCAGGGATGCAGGCCGTGTACCAGTCACATGACGGTAAGGGGCCTCAGAACTGAAAGGCCAGCCAGGGGGATGGAGAGCCTGGATCTCCTGAAAGCTCACCCGCCTGCCGGGCTGAGTGCACCCAGGCAGTTTGGCGCAACTGTCCTTTATCCTGAGTGGCAAGCCATGTGGAAGCTTTGCCCCTTTAGAAGTTCTCTTGCTGTTAGGAAGTCTCACAGACTGTCCGCCTTTCTTTTGTCCCACATCGGCTGGATGTGGATCCCTGTGTTGTCCCACAAGTGGCTGGAAACTCGTCTCTCGAAGTCTCCTGCCTGTCTTTGCATTCCAACCCCACTGGTCCTCCAGAGAGCAGCACGTTTATGGTAGGTTCGTGCTTCCAGAGCACATATCCAGGACTGTATGTCACACTTCTCCTTGAGGTGACAGCCTGGCGCAGCAGCTTTCTTCCCTGCTGCTCTTCCAGGATTTGGTGTAGTTGTTCTCTTTCCATATTGTATGTATGTATGTGGTTTTCGTTTTGGTAGGAGGATTCTGCCTCCCCTCTCACGTGAGCCGCCATCTTTAAACCCATCAGCACATCTATTTTTTTTTTTGCAGTTTCACTTCTCTAGGGTACCTGTCACCACCCCCTCAATTTGTAGTTGGTCTTCGCCCTTTGATCTCAAGTGAGTCTCCTGTAATGGAGCACGTAGGTGGTCTTGTGTTTCCATCCCTTCTTTTATCCCTGGGTCTTTTGATTGGAGCACTCAGAGCCTGTCCTTTTATTCTGACAATTGAGTGCTGTGTACTGATTACACTTAAATAATTTTTTTGTTATCATTAATCTACAATCACACAAAGAACATTATGATCACCAAGTACACCAAGTCCCCCTCAAAAACCCCGTTAGAGTCGCTGTCCATCAGCGTAGCTGAATGCTGTTGACCCCTTCACCATGTCCCCCACCACACACCCCGTTAGAGTTGCTGTCCATCAGCGTGTAGTAAGATGTTGTGTAATCTCTACTTTTCTTCTCTGTGTTGTACAGCCCTCCCCATGATCCCATCACGCCATACATTTTACATGCTTATCCTAATGCCCCCATTCATTTCTCCCCGCCCTTATCCCTCACTTCCCACCCACCCTGTCCAGTCCCTATCCCTTTGGTAACTGTTAGTAAACTCTCGGGTTCTGTGAGTCTGCTGCTGTTTTTTCCTTCAGTGTTTCTTTGTTGTTATACTCCACACATGATTGAAATCATTTGGTACTTGTCTTTCTCTGCCTGGCCTATTTCACTAAGCATAATACCCTCTAGCTCCATCCACGTTGTTGCAAATGGTAGGATTTGTTTTCTTCTTACTGCTGCTTACTGCACTTTTTAAACTGGATTTCTGTCTTCTCTTTGGTCTGTAGTTTCGCTCTGTGCTTTCACCATTGCTCTCCTTGTTATGAACAATAGCTTTGTGTTAATCGACATGTACCTATATCTATCTATCCATCTTTCTGTCTATCTAACTACGTATATAACTGTCTATCAATCATTCAATCATCTTTTTGTATGCCCATCTTACCTTGTGTACAGAAGAGTTAACAACATAGATATTGTCACTTCCCTACATTATGCTTCCAAAAATCTTGCAAGGTAACTAGGCCATAGGGAGAGCACGGGGTTCACCAAGACACTTGCAGGTCAAGTCAACCGCGTGTACATACAAAACCAGTAAATGGTGGTACAGGGACTTGAGCCTGTGTCTCTGTACTCTTTTATCTTCTTCTCACGTGCTGACTGTATTTAGACACATTCATTGACTAAGTGCTCCCTGAAGACCACAAGTAATTTTCCTCTGGGCCTCTTGTCCACAGAAAGTAAACTTGGTGCTTTGCTCACCACCATCTTTGAGGGACATCAGCGTGATTACCGCTGATAGGAGGGAGGGACAAATAAAAAGGAACACCAATTTCTAAACAGGTGCAGTTGGGATCAAAGAATGGGTTGTGGAGTGACTTGTTTATTTGAGTGTCCAAACTTCCCTCTTTATCTGGTTATTACTTCTTTACATTCGTGAACGTCATAAAACCCACTGATTTCAAAGGCCCAGACGCATATTATTACAGCAATTCAGTTGTTGAGGTGAGAGAAAATGAGGAGGATGTTCTTGCACCACTAAATCTATGGCTGGGCACTGCTGAAACCAAACAAAAAGAATTCACGGTGGCCTGATAGAGCTATTTCCTACTGACTGACTCTGGGAACTCAAACAGAATCCATTTGTTTCACTGTTTGTTTTTCACTTTCACTGTGTAGGGTACCAGTCCCCACCCCTTTGGCTTGTATTTTGTCTGTATCCTTGGATCTCAAGTGAGTCTCCTGTAAGGGCGCACATAGCTGGTGTTTTCTTTGGAGCACTCAAAGCCTGTCCTTTCATTCTGATGATTTAGAGCAGTGCCCTTATTGCAATTAAAAAAAGTTTTTTGTTATCATTAATGTACAATCACGTGAAGAACAGTATGTTTACGCTCGTCCCAACTTCACCAATTCCCCACCAAAAACCTCTTACAGATTCTCTCCTTCAGCATAGTTGTATGCTGTAGACCCTTTCAACATGTCCCCCCCACACACACCCTGTTACAGTCGCTTTCCATCAGCGTTTAGTAAGATGCTGTAGAATCTCTACTTGTCTTCTCTGTATTGTACAGCCCTCCCCATACCCCCTGAGCACACGCATTATACATGCTAAACGTAATGTCCCTTTTCTTTCTCCCCACCCTTATCCCTCCCTTTCCACCCACCATGTCCAGTCCCTTTCTCTTTGATAACTGTTAGTCCACTCTCGGGTTCTGTGAGTCTGCTGCTTTTTTTTTCCTTCAGTTTTTCTTTGTTGTTATACTCCACACATGAGTGAAATCATTTGGTACTTGTCTTACTCCACCTGGCCTATTTCACTGAGCATACTACCATCTTGCTCCATCCGCATCAATACAAATGGTAGGAATTATTTTCTTCTTATGGCTGCTTACTGTCTTTTTAAACTAGATTTCATTTTCGTTTTTGTCTGTAGTTTCGCTATGTGCTTTCACCATTGATATCCCGGTTATGAGCAATAACTTTGTGTTAATCGATATGTATCTGAATCTATCTATCTGTCTGTCTCTCTCTCTCTCTATTTATCAATCTATCTATCTATCCTTCTATCTTCCTATCTATCTATCTATTTATCTTCCTTTCATCTATCTATCACGTCTATCATCTATCTATCATCTGTCATCTATCTATCTATCTATCTATGAATCACTCATCTTTTTGTCCTCCCATTTATACTTATGTACAGAACAGTCAACAACATCGCCTATGTCACTTCCCTATATTATGTTTCCAAAAATCTTGCAAAGTAACTAGGCCGTAGGGAGAGCACTAGGTTCACTGAGACACTTGCAGGTCGAGTCAGCCGAGTGTGCTTACAAAACCAGTAAATTGTGGTGCAGGGACTTGAACCCGTATCTCTGTACTCTGTCCTCTTTTACCTCCTTCTCGCTTGCTGACTGTATTTAGCCACATTCATTGACTAAGTGCTCCTTGAAGACCACAAGTATCCTTCTTCTGGGCCTGTTGTAGACAGAAAAGTAAACGTGGTACTTTGCTTACCAACGTGTTTGAGGGACATCGGTGTGATCACTGCTGATAGGAGGAGGGAAAATTAAAAATGAACACCAACTTCTAGACAGAAGCAGTTGGGAGCAAAGAGTGTTCTGAGGAGTGACGTGTTTATTTGAGTGTCTAAACTTCCCTCTGTATGTGGTTATTACATCTTTACATTCGTGAACATCATAAAACCCTCTGATTTCAAAGGCCCAGATGCATATTATTACAGCAATTCAGTTTTTGAGGTGAGAGAAAATGGGAAGGATGTTGCTTCACCACTAAATTTATGGCTGGGCACTGCTGAAACGAAGCAAAAAGAATTCACGTTGGCCAGATAGGGCTATTTTCTACTGACTGTCTCCGGTGACTCAAACAGAATCCATTGGTTTGTTTGTTTGTTTCTCAGTTTCACTTGTGTAGGGTACCTGTCCACGCTTCTTCAGCTTTTAGTTTCTCTGTGTCCTTGGATCTTAAGTGAGTCTCCTGTAAGGGAGCACATAGATGGTCTTGAGTGAAAGATAGCTTTGTTTAGTATGATGCTTTCTTATCTATCTTCCTACCTATCTCTTTAACTATCTATATAATCTATCTACCTATCTATCTATCTGTCATCTATCTATCTATGATCTATCATCTACCTACTATCATCTGTGTATCTATCTGATTAATCTATCATCTATATGTATGTATATCAATCCAATCCATATATCAATCATCTGTCTGTTTATCTGTTTTCTCACTTTTGTCAACGTTCTTTCACTAGGTGCACTTTGATTCCTCTATGTCCTTCTCAGTCTCAATTCCTTGTGTTTGTTTATGTGAGTTAGCTGTGTGTTTGGGACTTGAGAGGTTTGGCCTTGGGCGGGAACTTCTCCTGCGTAGGTGGCACGAGACTCCTGGTTTGGATGGTGTGGTTGGCGGGCTGCGCTCTTCAACCTGTGCATGACAGGGCACTCCGGCTGCTCTGCCTGTGCCATTCCTGCTGTGGCGGCTGCATGAGCTGCCGAGCATATCCGATGCCCCACGCAGGGATCACAATGGCTGGCCTGCGTGTTCCAGGGCATGTGCATGCCCAGTAGTAGGTCTTCATTCCTGTGCACCGATGTCACCTCGGAGGCCCTGCTTGGTGACCCATCTCCAGAGAGCATGCGTGTAGTCACCGTTTAAGTGAACTGCCTATTGGTGACATGCAGGGCTCCTGTGGGCTTGTGGCCCATGGGCTTGCTGAGGTGGCAGGCCAGCTAGCTTGTGGGGAAACTGCTCCCCTCTGCTGTCAAGGTGGAGGTAGAGTTTCAGTGCATTTAGGCATTTAGATGTGAGTGAGGTCTATCTGAAATGAAATAGTAGCGTTGAGAGCTATGTTTCTGTTCATATGAAAAGGGTACTGAATATAAAGAGTTGGGTGATGGTGGCAGGAATTCTAGGAATGTTTATGTCCCCGCAATTATTTAATTTCTGTTAAGGGAGGTGATTCTGAAGTAACTTTTTACTAACGGATGAAGGTGATGTATAAGGTCATCCCACGTCAGCCATAGTGAGATGAAGTGGTGTAGTAGAATTAAATCCTGTACACCTTGGCCTGATGCATAGGAGACACACCGAGGGTGTTCTTTGCTGCTCTCCTCTTCTCGCTATTTACCTTAACTAACTTGACGGTTCAGAGTGGTCCCAGCAACATTTCCAGCAAGATCTTTCTAAAATCGCATAGAAACACTTGGCAAAGATATCCCCAGAGTCTAGTGGAAAAATTTTACTCTTTCTGGTCATAGTTTGCAAGATGTTTGCCCTATTCTGCGTTCTTTTGTTACTTTTGAAACTCCTGTGATAGTACACCTATAGGGGCAGTGGTGTACACACACACAAGCACACTCATAGACACATATACACGGCTGAGAGTTAACGGAGACCCAAGTTATTGGAAACTGCAGCCCACACTTTAAAAAAGAAATGTGCATAAGTTGTGCACCTGGTGTTCCCCCCAAAGGGAGCAGACTTCAAAGTGCTGACATGGTTAAACACAGATACCTATGCAGGCACCTAAGCACAGATATCTATGCATAGGCTCTCTCCATCCGTCATCTCATTGCATCTCTGCTTACCTACATATCTATGTTAGTCTACTCAAGCTGATAACCAGAGTGTCATTGAGTGGGGGCTTAATCGATAGACACTGATTTCTCGCAATTCTGTAAGCAGAAGTCCTAGATCAAGTCAGGTTCAGTTCCTGGTGAGGTCCCTTCTTCTGGCTTGCATATGGCTGCATCCCTGCTGTGTCCTCACAGGGTCGAGTGAGAAAGCTCTGTCCTCTGTTCCTCTAAATAGCACTGATTGCATAATGTCAGCTCCACCCACACCCTCATGATATCTTCCAAACCTAATTACCTCCAAAGGCCTCACCTCCCAATACCATGACAGTGGGGGTTACGGCTTCAACCCTGACTGAGTTCAAATATGAACTTGTGTGTGTGTGTGTGTTTGTGTGTGTGTGGTGGTGGTGGGGTGTTAGGAGGAGCGAAAGATGGTGAGGTGAGGGCCCATAAATTCAGTTCATAACTCTGTATCTATATATCCTCTATTTGTCTAATCTAACCTACCTATATCATCTATCCTATCTAGTCTATCATCTTTCATCTTTATATATCTTATCTATCTGTCATCTCTGTCAATCTATTCTTCTAATCTATGAATATCTAACATCTATCTAATGTATCTATTTCCAATCAATCTATCACATGTCATCTGTCTGTCATCTACCTTTCGTCATCATTTTGTCTACCCATCTATCCTTATGTACAGAACAGTGTAAGATAAATTCTAGCTGAGATAAGAAGGTGAAGAGAGGCAACAAAGGGCCCGGTAGTTTATTTGAACGCAAATACCTGGGCAAGATTTCCCCAGTCTATAGCAATTAAGGCTGGGGAGTTCACACATAAGTAGACAGGCAGCAAGATTTTAAAGAAGGTAGGGGGAGGCAGAGCTAAAGATTTACAGCAGCATGAGGATTTGCTAGCCCAAAGCATATTTTTCAGGTTGGGAGGGGGCAACTGCCAAGAACTTGGGCACATAATCAGTGTCCCATGTGGGAGGAAGCAGCAGCCGGAGACATTGGCACATCATCAGTGTCCGATGTGCTTGCTCCTCCCATCAGTAACCCCAGCCTTACACACAGTTAACAACATGGCTATCTATTATGGCTATCTATCTATCTATCCATCTATCTATCTATCCATCTATCTATCTATTATCTATCTATTCGATCTATCTATACCTATCATCTATCCTATCTAATCTGTCATCTATCTGTCTATCTGTCCTATCTATCAATATCTTTTTTTCTACCCATCTATCCATATGCACAGAACAGTTCACAAGATGGTTTATATGTCATTTCCCTACTTATGTTTCCAAAAGCCTGCAAGGTAACTAGGACTTAGAGACAGACAGCACTGGGTTCACTGAGACATTTGCACATCGTATCAACAGCATGTGACTACAAAACTAGTAAATGGTGGTGCAAGGACTTCAACCCATATCTCTGTCCCAGGTCTTCTTTTCCCACCTTTTTGACAGTATTCTAGCCGCATTTGTTGACTGACTGCTCCCTGAAGACCACAAGCATCCTTCCTCTTGACTTTTTCAGTAATTTATCCCATTGTATGGAATGCTTTACGCTCAGATACCTGCTTCTGTCACCTCCTTCTAGACTGTTCAAGTCCCACCTCCCTGGTGAGGCTTACCCTGCCCACTGTTTATTTTGAAAGCCCTGCTTCTCTCTGCCTATAATCTCAGTCCTCCATATCCTGCTTTTTATTCTTCATAGTGTTTGTTACTGGCTTAGCTACCAGAGAACTTACAGATGTTTATAGTCTCTTTCCTCCCCTCCAACTAGAACGTGGTCTTCACAGGTTGATAATTTTGCGTGTATTAAGTCTGGTGGAGACCCTGCAGACTCTAGGATCAGCGAGAAGTGGGCACAGTTGTAACTCAAAGTGGTTTGACATGTTAGCAGTATAGGTTAGAGTCAGGCCAGGCAGTTATTAAGGAGGGCCTTTTCTGATATTACTAAGCTACTTGATAAATTCAAAGCTTAAAATTTCAATTATCACACAGCAGTGAGAAACAATTCCTTCTGTCATTCCTCCAGCCTCGAGGACCTGGATGCCAAATCCAATCTCTCAATGGGAAGTGGGAATGTGTGAGGAAGATCTGCCAAAGTCTTAAGTTACACAAGGCACACACATACAGAATTAAGCATGTTTAAAAACCAAAATGATAAGAGTGGTTTCCTGTGTCACAGCCAGGATTCCCTAGCCTCCAGTGATCTCAGAGCAGTGGGAGAGGAGAGGGAAAGGGCCACATAAGCCAACCGGGTCTCCTTCCTCTGGGCTTGCCTCCCCCTGGGTTGTCATCCATTAAACGCTCAGCACGCAGACCTCACGGTGAGCACGCACAGTCATAAAACGCGGCTACTTCCACATCCCAGTCACTGGGGCATGGAACATGTTGCATATTTAAGTGTGGCTCAGAACATTATCACTCATGTATGTATGTTCTTCCACTGTCCCCTTGTCAAAGAGTAAACAGAGCAGAGGCATACTAGCAAGAGCAGGGTTTAGTGTGAGTATATAATGTACACACATATTGTGGGAAAGATTTTGTTAAATAAATAGGAGGACATAGGCCTTGTATGGAGCCAGGGGAGATCTGTAGGTGCCATTGGCAAGGTCTGTGGCGTGTCCACGGGTCAGAGGCCGATTTAGGGGTAGGGCCGAGTTATTCGGCTGTGCCTCCCATGGCATCGTATGGGTCCAGGTCTGACCGTATGATGACCGCCCACGTGGTGTTTTTCTCAGGTGCAAAGGAGGCCAGCGGTAGTGATGCCCATGGCCTAGTGTGGGTCCCGGTGGGGACCAGAAGATGACGGCTAGTGATGGTGGCTTCGTGTCCATTGGCTTGTATAGAGAGATTGAGTGAGCTTTCGTGACAGCGTTTGTGCTGCCCACTGCGTCATCTGGGGCACGGGGGATAGAGTAGGTGCCTTTCCCCATGGTGGTGGAATGCCATTGGGTCCTAGTCCGACTTGCGGGTAGGACCGAGGCCATCGTCTGTGCCTCCCACAGCACCCTGTGGGTCCAGGGGAGCCGGGAGGATGACTCCCCATCCTGTGGGTGTCTGAGGTGCGCAGGACGATGGCGGTGCAGCTACCCACGGAATCGTGTGGAGCTGGGGGGTGACCGGAAGATGACAGCCATTGAGGGAGGTGTTGTGTCACATCGGCTCATCCTGAGCATCAGTGTCAGCATTCGGGCAGGCGCTTGTGCTGCCTTGTGCTTTGTCTGGGACTGGAGGGAAGTTGTATGTGCCTTTCCTGAGGGCAGTGGAGTGCCCATCCGGTCAGAGGCTGACTTACAGGTAGGGCCGAGGTAGTTTTCTGTGCTTCCCATGGCATCATATGGGGCCAGGGGAGACCAGACGATGACCGCTCATGCGGTAGTTGTCTAAGGTGCACAGGTGGCCAGAGGTTTTTCTGCCTACGGTCCCTTGCAGAGCCGTTGCCAACGGAGGATGAAGGCTATCGAGGGTGTTGTCGTGTGAATGTGCTTACCTTGAGCGTCATTGCCGGCCCTTGGGCCGAAGGTGGAGCTTCCCACGGCCTCATGTGTGGTCAGGGGCTAATGGAAGATGACGGCCATCGAGGATGGTATCATGTCCATCGGCTCGTTTTGAGCATCAGCCTTCAGAATGGCGCCTGTGTAGCCCACGGACTTGTCCAAGGCCAGAGGGCAGTTGTAGGTGCCTCTCCCGAAAGCGGTGGCTTGCAGATCGGGTCATCGTCTGCCTTGCGGGGAGAGCCGAGGCCATCATCTGTGCCTCCCACGGCATCGTATGGGGCCAGGGAAGACCAGATGAAGACCGCCCACGTGGTGGTCGTCTGAGGCCCACAGGAGGCCAGCGGTGGTGCTGCCCATGGTCTCGTGCGGTGCCTAGGGGAACCGGAAGACGATGGCTAGCAGTGGTGTAGTCGTGTCTATCGGCTTGTCCAGAGCATCAGAGCCAGCCATCGGGCCGGTGCTTGTGCTGCAAAAGGCCTGGTCTTTTGACTGACTCTGTATGGCGGTTTTGCAGAGATAGGACACCTCGAGGCGGGCTGGTAGTGGTTCCCATGTGCCCTGGAGAGGAGGAGCTCGTCTGGGTGGTCTCTCTCCAGCCGTCTGCTGGGAGCCTAGGATGGTCAAGAGGCTCAGGACTGCTCCAAGTGGTAGAGGGATCTCTGCTGGTTAAAGTGGGAAAAGCCAGCTGCTAAAGGCACAGGATCCCGGTGGAACAGCCTGTGACACGGGCAACGGGCATGTGCATGGTTCTCCCTGGCAGGACGGATAGGGAGCAGCTCCCCGAGGACCGGAAGTATCGGCGGGCAAAGAAGTTGGGGCAGGGTGGGGTACGATCCTAAGGAAGGAGGAAACAGTCCACACGGAAAAACGGTTTGTGGTGTGTGCCAAACGATCTGAAGAAAGGGTCTGAATCTAGGGAGAGGGTCTCCTTTGCCACTAACTCTTTCTCAGGCCAAGCACGCACTGAGCTGCCCTGGTAGGGCTTGCCTGGTATGTATGTCAGCCAGGGGATGCATTACAAAGAGCCCTGGGCCGCTGTGATGTCACCCAGGGGCTGCTGCACAACGCCCCCATTGCCTTAAGCACACTGGCCACACCCAGAGGAGACACTGGGCCAAAGCCACGGTGCGTCCCCAAGGCGAACCCCAGAAGAATCCCTAGCCCCCGGAATTGCCCGCTGAGGGAAGTGCAGGTGTTCGGAACAACGAGGCCACCATGTGGACAGTCGAGGGCTGCAGAGCCCGTGTCTGTCAGAACTCAGCCTGCCCGGTTGCCAGCTCTGCATGGGCTCAGCAACCGGGGTGTTGCGGGCGGCAAGCTCCTTGCCTCCACCACTCCCCCTTGCTCGCGGTGAGCATGTCCTGAACACAGCCCGGCATGGAGCCACCAAGAGGCTGCCCGGGGCACGGCCCACCCTTTCCCGGGCCATCCCTGCTTCTCTGGGACACCTGGAGCCAGGCAAGCCTTCTCGGCCATGGCCAGCCATGTGGCTGACTTCTGAGGAAGGAGCAGACTCCATAACTTGCCTTTCTATCTAGCGGGCAGGTTCTTTCTTTGCTTCTCACAGAAAGCGTAGGTCGGGGACCAACGGGTCTCAGCATAGACACATCCCGCATTCTGACTGGGCCTGGCCGCCCAGATTTTCTCTCTGATCTAGTTTTGGGGGCCTGTGTCTCGTACGTAAATAACACAACACAGAAAACTGGGAAACACTTTTATTTTTAAAATACTTCTCCTTTTGACTCTTGGTCTTGATGGCATCGTTCTTCTTGCCCGTCAGCCAAGCTGGAAGTTTGTGGGGCAACCTTGCCTCCTCTCAGTAGTCAGCCTGTCCATTTCCGATCCTGACTGTTCATCCTTTATGTTATAACCTATGAAACTCATGTCCCGTGTCAGTAACCCTGCTTCTAGTTCTCAGGTCTTTCCTTTTGGACCTAAGCCCTGCTTGCTCACTGCTTCACTGTGGAAGCACTGACGTTGTTACAGAATAAAATGTGAAATTCTCCAGCCCCAACTCAGGGTCAGGTCTTCACATTGTCTACATTTCCATCCCTATGAGCCAACCTCCCTGCTCCTTGAAAAGATCCTGTCTCGTGTCTTTTAGCCTCTGAATTATTTCCTCTGGGGGTTTCCACCTCTTGCCTCTGGTTTTTAAGACATTTCACCCCAGCAGAAGAACATGGATCGTTGAAGACCCACCTCTCTATTCAAATCCTCTTGGAGGCTTCCCGTGCACTCTCACTTGCGTGCCCTCCTCTCCGATCTCCGTCCTTGGTGAGAACCTCCCTTATCAAATGTGAGTCTGTCAGCTCGTGCACATCACTTCTCGGGTCACGGGATCTGTTGAACAGTGGTGACAGTGAATGACTGTACTCAGCTTCAAATCTCAGCTGCCCGTTCAGTTGTACCTGGTGCTGATCGCACGCCCACCAACCGTTCGTTATGTTCCAAACCATGCGGAACATAAATGTGGGCGAGATGCCACTGATGACCCCTCAGTCCCCACTGTGTATGCCTCTGGGTGCTTAGGGAGAGGCTCGGCGAGCCAAGCCAACGAACTTATCTTTAACGGCGATGAGCGCAGAGCGTGTGGGGCAGGCCCCAGCTACTGCTACTGCTGCTGCTGCTGTGAAAACTCCTCTCTCTGGCCCAGTGGGGTAAGATTCCAGATCTCTTCTTGTTCTTTGCCTGTGCTTTCTCCGTAGTGGTGTAGTTTTGTTGTATGGGGGCGGCTCCTTTCGCGTCTCTGATGGAATTAAGTATGGGTCTCGGAAGTCCCTTGTGTCAGTTTTCATTGTACAGTACCATCTTGTATTTCTACGTCTTTGGGTTTTCTCCCACTGCTACTGCTTTTCCTCTGGGAGGACCTGTACCACAGGCCTGTATTAGACAGAAGAGTAAACTTGGTGCTTTCCTCACCACCATGTTTGAGGGACATCAGCGTCATTGCTGATAGGAGGAGGGACAGGTAAATAGGAACACTGAGTTCTAGATGGGAGCAGTTGGGAGCAAAGAATGTGTTGTGGAGTGATGTGTTCGGTTGAGCATCCAAACTTCCCTCGGTATCTGGTTATTGCTTCTTTACATTCGTAAACATCATAAAATCCACTGATTTCAAAAGCCCAGATGCATATTATTACAGCAATTCAGTTGTTGAGGTGAGAAAAAATGAGAAGGGCATTGCTATACCACTGAATCTATGCCTGGGCACGGCCAAAACCAAACAGAAAGCATCCACGGTGGCAGGAAGGGATATTTTCTCCTGACTCTTTCTCTGGGCAGTCAACAGAATCACTTTTTTTTGTTGTTGTTGCCAGTAATGTACAATTACATGAGCAACATTATGGTTACTAGTCTCCCTCTGCCTCCCCCTCCCCCCTATTATCAAGTCCACTCTCCGCACCCCATTACAGTCGCTGTCCATCGATGTAGTAAGATGCTATAGAATCACTACCTGTTTTCTGTGTGTTATACTGCAATCCCCGTGGCCCTACACCCCCTACATTATGTGTGCAGATCGTAATGCCCCCTTTACCCCCTTATCCCTCCCATCCCACCCATCCTCATATGTCCCTTTCCCTTTGGTACCTGTTAGTCCATTCTTTGGTTCTGTGATTCTGCTGCTGTTTTGTTCCTTCCCGTTTTCCTTTGTTCACATACCTCACAGAGGAGTGAAATCCTTGGATACTTTTCTTTCTCCACCTGGCTTATTTCACTGAGCATAACACCCTCTAGCTCTGTCTGTGTTGTTGCAAATGGTGGTAGGATTTGTTTTCTTCTTATGGCTGAATAATATTCCATAGTGTGTATGTACCACCTCTTCTTTATCCATTCATTTCCGGATGGACACTTAGGTTGCATCCATTTCTTGGCTATTGTAAGAGTGCTGTGATCAACATAGGGGTGCATCTGTCTCTTTCAAACTGGGCCCCTGCAATCTTAGGATAAATTCCTAGGAAAGGATTTCCTTTGTCAAATGGTATTTCTGTTCTTTGGTTTTTTGTTGAATCTCCATACTGCTTTCCACAATGGTTGAGCTGACGGACATTCCCACCAGCAGTGTAGGAGGGTTCCCCTTTCTCCACACCTTTGCCGACATCTGCTGTTTTCTGTATTTTGTTTGGTGGCCATCCTAACTGGTGTTAGGTGATACCCCATTGTGGTTTTAATGTGTATTTCTCTGATGGTTAGCGATGTGGAACGTCTTTTCATGTGCCTGTCGGCCACCTGAAATTGCTTCTGTGGAGAAGTGTCTGTTCAGATCCTCTGCCCATTTTGTAATTGGATTCATTTTCTTTTTGTGTGTTGGGGTTCTTGAGCTCTTGATACATATTTTGGATGGCAACACCTTATCAAATATGTCATCAGTGTGTATATTCTCCCATACTGAAGGACGTCTTTTGATTCTACTAATGGTGGTCAAACAGAATCTTACTGAACCCAACACCACTTCATTCCAGCTCTGAGTAATTTTATTTTCTTTCCATAACACCAACCAGCCGAGAAAACTGGAACAAAGTGGAGAAGCTCTGATGCAGGAACATGTAGCGTAAAACTGAGAGGTGAGGTGTTGTGGAGAATCGTAGGTTGTATCTTTCCATGTGCTGCTTTCAAATGTCATAGGGAAAAAAGATTGCCAAGGAGATGAAGCCCGGGGTGTTGACATCACCTGTTATCGGTGGAGCCACGTAGCCTCTAGCCATTGATTTGAAAGCTACCATGCGGCATTGTAGCCTTTCCTGCAGAGTTATATGGGCGACATCCCCCGTTTGCAGTTCAGTCAGTGCGCGTGTGGGATTGTCCTGGCACCGGAAGTGGTGGACCCGAGAGCTGTGCCATTCCTGCTGGTCTGTCGCAGCACCTCTCTTGGATCAGGGCCTCAGCAGCGCTCACAGGAGAGCGAGAGTGAGAGAGAATTGCGCTCAAGAAACAGGGACAGTTTTATTTACTGTAGGTCCCTAAGCATGCTCCTGATGTTTATTTTGAGATCTCTTTTTCAGGAAGATTGATTGGAGTCCAGTTACCAGGTTCATTTGAAGGTTCATATTTGTAGGTGGTGTCCTCTAGCTCCCAGAAGCTTTAATCTCTGGAGATGCTCAGCCCTTGGGGTGTGGTCCAGGTCACAGGGGAGCGGTGCCGGTGCCCACACCCATCTGGAGGAAAGAGGTCTTTCCTGCTTCCCTGCCGCAGTGCCGGTCCCCACTGCCAGTGCCAGTTTGCTGAGCATGCAGGGAGAAGTTGCCATAGCTGGGGTCAGCCGTTTTGCAGGCCGATCCCAGTGGGGAGGCAGGCCGTGTACCAGTCACAGCACAGTAAGGGGCCTCAGAGCTGCTAGGACAGTCAGGGGGATGGAGCGCCCATAGCTCCTGAAAGCTCCCCTGCCTTCCGTACAGAGTGTATTGTGGCCAGATAGGGATATTTTCTACTGACTGTCTCTGGGGACTCAAACAGAATCTATTTGTTTATTTGTTTTTCTCTTTCAGTTGTGTAGGTTACCTGTCCCAACCCCTTCGGATTGTAGTTTGTCTGTGTCTTTGGATCTCAAGTGATTCTCCTGTAAGGGAGCACATAGGTGCTCTTGAGTTTTCATCCCTTCTTTTAACCCTGTATGTTTTGTTTGGAATACGCAAAGCCTGTCCTTTTATTCTGATGATTCAGCGCTGTGCCCTTATTGCACTTAATAAATTTCTTTTCTTATCATTAATCTACAATCATGTGAAGAACATTATGTTTACTAGGCTCCCCCCTTCACCAAGACCGACAAAAAACCTCTTACAGTCTCTGTCCATCAGCATAGTTCTTTGCTCTAGACCCCTTCACCATGTCCCTCCCCACACACCCCATTACAGTCGCTGTCCATCAGCGTGTAGTAAGATGCTGTACAATGTCTACTTGTCTTTGTGTTGTACAGCTCTCCCTTTGCCCCCCGACCCCACGCATTTTACGTGCTAATCCTAGTATCCACTTTCATTCTCCCCGACCTTATCCCTCCCTACCCACCCACCCTGCCCAGTCCCTTTCCCTTTGGTAACTGTTCGTCCACTATCGGGTTCTGTAAGTCTGCTGCTGTTTTTTTTCCTTCAGTTTTTCTTTGTTGTTATACTCCACAGATGAGTGAAATCATTTGGTACATGTCTTTCTCTGCCTGGCCTATATCACTGAGCATACTACCATCTAGCTCCATGCACGTCATTGCAAATGGTAGGATTTGTTTTCTTCTTATGGCTGCTTACTGCACTTCTTAAACTGGATTTCATTCTTCCTTTTTGTTTGTAGTATAACTATGTGCTTTCACAATTGAACACCTGGTTATGAGTAGTAGCTTCTTGTTAATCAATATGTATCTGTATCTATTTAACTATCTGTCTGTTTGTCTGTCTATCTATCTATCCTTCTATCTTTCTATCTATCTATCCTTCTATCTCTCTATCTATCTAAGTATCTATCTATCTACCTATCTATCTGTCTATCTATCCATCTTCCTATCATCTGTCTATCATGTCTATCACCTATCTCTCTATGTATCTATCTATCTGTCATCTATCTATCTATCGATCTATCTATCTATCTATGAATAAATCATCTTTCTGTCTGCCTATCTTGTCTTATGTACAGAACATATAACAACATGGCCTACGTCACTTCCCTAAATTATGGTTACAAAAATCTTGTGAGGTGACTAGGCCATAGTTAGATTACTGGGTTCTCAGACACTTGCAGGTCGAATTAGCTACGTGTGCTTACAAAACCAGTAAATGGTGGTGCATGGACTTGAACCTGTATCTCTGTCCTCTGTCCTCTTTTACCTCCTTCTCGCTTGCTGAGTGTAATTAGCCACATTCATTAACTAATTCCTCCCTGAAGGCCACAAGTATCCTGCCTCTGGGCCTTTTGTAGACAGAAAAGAATACTTAGTGCTTTTAGCACCACCAAGTTTGAGGTACATTTGTGTGATCACCGCTGATAGTAGGAGAGACATAAAAAGGAACACCTATTTCTGGACAAGAGCAGTTGGGAACAAAGTGTGTGTTGTGGAGTGACATGTTTATTTGAGTGTCCAAACTTCTGTCTTTAGGTGGTTATTACTATTTTACATAAATGAACATCATAAAATGCACTGATTTCAAAAGCCCAGACGCATATTATTACAGCAATTCAGTTATTGAGGTTAGAAAAAATGAGAAGGATATTGCTGTACCACTACATCTATGGTTGGGCAACGCTGAAACCAAACAAAAAGAATTCATTGTGACTAGTAGGGCTATTTTGTACTGACTGTCTCTTGGGATTCAATCAGAATCCATTTGTGTGTTTGTTTGTTTCTCAGTTTAACTTGTGTAGGGTACCTGTCCCCGCCCCTTCGGCAAATTTGCCTCGGTATCTGGTTATTGCTTCTTTACATTCGTAAACATCATAAAATCCGCTTATTTCAAAAGCCCAGACACATATTATTACAGCAATTCAGTTTTAGAGCTGAGGAAAAATGAGAAGCGCCTCGCTATACCACTGAATCTATGACTGAGCACTGCCAAATCCGAAGAGAAAGCATCCACGGTGGCAGGAAGGGCTATTTTCTACAGACTGTCTCTCTGGGCACTCAAGAAGTATCACTTTTATTTTTGGTGTCAGTAATGTACAATTACATGAGCAACATTTTGTTTACTAGACTCCCCCTAATCCCCCCTACCAACATTAGCAAGTCCACTCCGCACACCCCATTACAGTCGTTGTCCATCAATGTATTAAGATGCTATGGAAACACTACCTGTCTTCAGTGTGTTATACTGCAATCCCCGTGGACCCCACACCCTACATTATGTGTGTGGATCGTAATGCCCCCTTTACCCCTGTATCAACCCTTCCCACCCATAATCCCAGGTCCCTTTCCCTTTGGTAGCTGTTTGTCCATTCTTGGGTTCTGTGAGTCTGCTGCTGTTTTTTACCTTCCCATTTTTGCTTTGTTCTTATACCTCACAGAGGAGTGACATAATTGGATAATTGTCTTTCTCCACCTGGCTTATTTCACTGAGCATAACACCCTCTAGCTCCGTCCCTGTTGTTGCAAATGGTGGTAGGATTAGTTTTCTTCTTATGGCTGAATGATATTCCATTGTGTGTATATACAATCTCTTCTTTAGCTGTCGAGAGATGTAGGCCATAGAAACAATGGTCTCGCACTTTTTGCCTAGGTCTCTAGTTTCTTAACCCTGCAACGTTTAGGAAAGATCAATTGACCCAGCTTGCGATTAGACTGCTGGGATACAGATTAAGCAGCTGCTGTGATAACATCTCCTCCTTAGTTAAACCTTCTGTCTTTTCTCAGTAATCCCCCACCCATGATCTTTTCCAGAGAACATTCTTCTGATAGGTATCCTAGCAACCTAGATAATCCTTGCCACTTCAGCTGGGGCTTTTTCCCCCTCCTAGATCCTATATAATATTCCTTGTTAGAATAAACTTTGAGACTTTGATCAGACTTTCGACTTGTTCTCCTTCTTTGTGTCTGGTTTGTCTCTCATCCAGGATAACTTCCCCTCGAGCCCTTGTTGAACTCCCCACCGGCCGGGGCATGTGGCGCCCAACGTGGGGCTCGAGGTACGAAGCCTGATCTGGACGTCGCTCATATGGACGGCCGTCCTTCTTTCTTTGGATCGGCACACCAGCGGTGAGTGAAGATCCGCATGAAGATCACCACAGGATTACACGCCTGTGACACAGATTGATAAAGGTAAGGAAAGCGACGCAATCATGGGGCAAACACTAAATAAGCATGAGTTTTTTGTTAAGGGACTTAAGGCTTCTCTCAAGACACGAGGAATATGGGTTAAGAAAAAAGATTTAGTTTATTTTCCTTATGTTGCTAGAGGATGTCTGCCAATTGTTCCCCCAGGAAGGAACTATAGATGAAAAACAGTGGCGCCGAGTTGGCAACTGCCACAATGATTATTATCATTCCTTTGGCCCTGAGAAGGTCCCAGTACAGGCATTTTCTTATAGGAATCTCATGAACGATGTGTTGCAGGTCCGCCACTGTCACCCAGATGTTTCAAAGATTGTTGATGATAGTGAAAATTATCTGAAGGGAAAGTTTAAAACCAGTCAGACTTCTCTCCACAAAAAGGAGGTCCCTGAGGAACTTCATCCCTCCTCCCCAGCCTCTTATTGTCCCTCTGTCTCCATTCCCATGCCCGAGGTTAAGAATGATCTGCCGTCTAGCGGACCCCCCAAAATCTATTTACCCAGTCCTGTTCGGTCTCAAGTCCAACATCCCTGATGATGATACCCTCTGTCCTGAAGAGGAGGCCAAACTAAAAGATGCCGCCACTAAGCTGCATAATCTTGATTGGCCCCCTCAATCATCTTTACGTGCAGGTCCACCTCTCTATAACATACCACACCCTATAACATACCACACCCTTTAACAAGCCACTGTTAAACTCTCTCGGGAGGTGCAGTCCCTTGAGGCACTGCTTCACATCAAAAGGGAGATATCACAAATGCTTAGGCAATTACGTGTCCTTGACTTAGAAATAAGCTACCGCCCGTCGCCCCTGTTCAGAAAATAACAGTAAGTTTCCCTCTGCTCCCCCCGTTCAGAAAGTTAAAACCGAAACTATAACCCTTCATGTCTTCCCGGTGACCCGATCCCAAACTAGACTGACCGAGGGAGAACCAACTGAGGGAGAGTCAAATTAGGCTGAACCACGAGAATCAGAAGGGACAGATACGGATGCAGAAGAGCCTATAGCTCAGCCTGAGTCAGAAAACACTTAGGGAGAGGACGAGAATGCAACTTCAACCATTAGGACTCAGCTGAACCGCCGCCTTAAATTTAAAAGTATAAAAGATTTAAAGAATGCTGTTTCCTCATATGGCCCTGTTGCCCCCTTTACTATTTCATTGTTAGAGTCTCTAAGCGAAGACTGGCTTACAGTTAATGATTGGAGCATGTTAACTAAAGCCATCTTAAGAAGAGGTGACTTTCTCTTATGTAAAGCTGGTTACACTGAAAGATGCCAGGATACTGTCCACCACAAAATGGCTGCTGGCAGTCCTTCCAAATCCTGGACATTAGACAAACTTCTGGGCAATCGCCCCTATGACACAAATGAAAAACAGGCTAAGTTTTCTCCAGGCTTACTCACACAAATCCAACATGCAGCCCTTAAGGCCTGGAAGAGCCTCCCTTCAAACGGGTCGGCTGTCACCTCTCTTGCCGAGGTTAGACAGGGGCCGCAGGAACCTTACAGTGAATTCATAGGCCGCCTTACAGAGGCCGCCAAACGCCTCATGGGAAGGGAGGAAACAGATAATGAATTCATTAAGCATCTTGCTTTTGAAAATGCTAACCCAGCTTGCCACGCGGCGGTTATGCGTCATGATCGCCGCAGCAAAAATGTCTCTGTTTTTATAAAACTTTGTGCCGATGACCAAACCTCTCGCAATACCGGAATAGCCATAGGAACAGCTCTTAAAGAGTTTACTCAGGGAGTCAGGCCCAAGACTTGCTTTAATTGCAAGCAACCAGGTCATTTTTCAAGGGAGTGCACAGCCCCTAGGACCGAACGATTGCTCCCATCATTCCTGTGCCTGCGATGCAAACGGGGTAAACATTGGGCCTCCGAATACCGCTCCAACGCTGATATACAGGGTAATCCTCTGCCTCCGAAGCAGGGAAACTTGTTACAGGACCCACCCCAGGGCCCAAAATACCTACCCAGGACAGAACCCTGGGGTCGTCAGGTTCTTCTCCCAGTCAGTCAAAAATCCAGCATCACTATCCTCTCTCGAGCAACCGCCGGTAGCGCAGGACTGGACCTCTGTTCCAACTCCCAGTGAATATTGACCCCAGAAATGGGGAGTCAAATTCTTCCAACGGGGATTTTTGGCCCTTTGCCACAAGGCACCTTTGGTCTTATTCTGTGTCGCGCCAGCTCCACTATTCAGAGCCTCACTATTTCTCCAGGAGTCATTGACAACAATTATACTGGAGAAATTGAACTTATGGCTACAGCCTATCAGGGACCAATTACCATTTCCTCTGGCCAATGGATTGCTCTCTTAATATTACTCCCCCTCGATGAAAAAAATCCTTGCTATAAGCAAAAGAGAGGCCCCCATGCTTTTGGATCATCAGATGTTTATCGGACACAAGAGATCACTCAAAAAAGACCCCTTCTTAGTTAAAATTAAAAGGAAAAACTTTGAAGGCCTTATAGATACTGGCGCAGATGCCACAATTATTTCCAGTAAGGATTGCCTACATCTTGGCCTCTCACCGCTTACATGACTCACCTTAGAGGTATTGGACAGACCTCCAACCCCCTACAAAGCTCGAAAGTTATTCAATGGGAAGATGAAGAAGACAATAACGGTACTGTCCAGCCCTACGTGGTTCCAGGCCTAATTATCAACCTCTGGGGCAGAGATATTCTCTCTCAAGTGAAGCTTATTATGTGCAGCCCTAATGAACTGGTCACTCACCAGATTCTCAATCAAGGCTATCGCCCTGGACAAAGGTTGGGCAAACACTCTAACGGCACAAAAGAGCCAGTCCCGGTCACCATAAAAACTGATCATGCTGGAATTGGCTATGAAAATTTACCCTAACGGCCGTTGACATACCTGTACCCCATGCAGATAAAATATCCTGTAAACAACAGAGCCTGTATGGATTGATCAATGGCCCTTAACTTCTGAAAAACTGGCTGCAGCCACAATGTTAGTAAAGGAACAACTTGCTGCAGGCCATATCGAGCCCACGACGTCTCCCTGGAATACTCCTATTTTTGTCATAAAGAAAAAATCAGGAAATTGGAGGTTACTTCAAGATCTTAGAGAAATTAATAAAGCTATGGTACCTATGGGGGCCCTTCAAACAGGCCTCCCCACTCCTGTGGCGATTTCTGGGGGATACTGTAAAATCATTATTGACCTAAAAGATCGCTTTTTCACAAACCCCCTACATCCTAAAGATCGCAAGCAATTTACATTTAGTTTGCCGGTGATTAATTTTTAAGGCCTGATGCCAAGATTCCAATGGAAATTTCTGCCCCAAGAAATGGCAAACAGCCCTACGCTGTGCCAAAAATTTGTAGCTCAAATTATAGACCCATTTAGACAAAGATGGCCTTCTACATATTTAATTCACTACATGGACGACATCCTCATGGCTGGTCCTAACCCCACTGAACTCCTTGCTTATTCCCAATAGCTTTCTAGGGCCCTTACCAGAGCTGTCTTCAGATAGCCACAGATAAAATTCAATTAAAAAACCCTTACTTGTTTTTAGGCTTTGAAATTTTTCATAAAAAGATTCTTTCACAAAAGGTTCAACTTAAAACCGATTGCTTAAAAACTTTAAATGATTTTCAAAAATTTCTAGGAGAAAATAATGGGCTCAGGCCTTATCTCAAGCTAACTACTGGAGAGCTTAACCCCTTGTTTGATATACTTAAAAGGGACCCAGATTCTACTTCCAGTCGCTCATTAGCAGCCCCCGCCCTAGAAGCCCTAAAGGCAGTGGAAGCCGCAATTCTAAACCAAACGGTCACCTTTATCTCTTACGAGAAGCCTCTTCTCCTAGTCATTTGTGCTACTGATTTTACACCCACCGGAGTGTTCTGGCAAGAGGGGCCCCTTTTCTGGGTCCATTTACCTGCCTCCCCACCCAAAGTCTTATCCCCTATACCTCCTGGGTGGCTGAACTGATAAATATCGGACGCCACCACAGCAGGAAAGTATTCGGTAAAGACGCCGACAAAATTATCCTACCCTACCCAAATCCAGTGGTTGATAGAGAATGACAATGAATGGGCAACATCCTGCACCTCTTTTCAGGGAGCCCTTGACAATCATTACCCTGCTAAGAAGATTCTCCATTTTTTAAGGACCCAACCATTTCTTGTCCCTACATTGACCTCCTCCCAACCCCTTCCTCATGGCCCCCTAGTTTTCACTGATGGTTCCTCCAACGGAGTGGCAGCCTACCCATAGATAATCGAACCACTTCCCTACAATCCCCATTCCACTCCGCTCAATTGGTTGAACTCTTTGCAAGTTTACAAGTTTTTCAACAACTCCCAAATACTCCTTTTAACCTATACACTGACAGTGCTTATATTGCTCAATCCATTCCCCTTTTAGAGACCGTGCCTTATATAAAACCACTACAAACGCCACCCCTCTGTTTTTTTCCATCCAGCAGTGCATACATTCCAGGCAACATAAATTTTATATAAGCCATATTCGTGCCCATTCTGGTCTTCCTGGACCTCTAGCCAGAGGCAATGCTGTGACTGATAAAGCTACCCAACTTGCCCTTCTCGCTGAGCTTGTCCCTGCGGCTCAAACCAAAAAAGCTCACTCTTTACACCACCTTAATGCTCAAACCTTACGTGTTCTTTTAATAATTACTACAGAACAAGCCAGTCAGATTGTTAAACAATGTGCAAATTGTGTCACTCTCCTGCCTGTTCCTCACTTGGGTGTGAACCCTAGGGGACTAGTTCCCAATGAGATCTGGCAAATGGATTTAACACACGTCCCCTCATCGGAAATCTTAAATATCTTCATGTTACTGTAGATACCTTTGGTGGATTTATTTTTGCCAGCCTCCATGTTGGAGAAGCTTCAAAAAATGTTATTGCTCATGTACTCAATTGTCTTAGTGTCATGGGTAAAATCGAGATTATCGAGATTGATAATGGTCCTGGATAGACTGGAAAAAAATTCCAAGAATTTTGTCGCCAATTACAAATTAAGCATTTTACAGGCATACCATACAATCCCCAATGTCAAGGGATTGTCGAACGAGCCCGTTTAACTATTAAAGATACCTTCCACAAATTAAAAATTGGAGATTTATATCCCATGAAAGGCTCTCCAAGAAATATTCTTCATCATGCCTTGTTTATTCTTAATTTTCTAACTCTGGACGCTCATGGCAAATCTGCAGCTGATCGCCTTTGGCACCCACAAACTGTTAAAACTATGTCACTGTCATGTGGAGAGATCCCCTCACTTCCCATTGGAATGGCCCCGATCCCATACTAATATGGGGCTGGCGATCTGCCTGTGTTTTCGTCACCAGAGAAGGAGCTGCTCACTGGCTGCCAGAGTGGTTGAATAAACCAATAGATTTACCAGAAGATTTTTAAAAATCTTATCCAAATGTTCAGGGTGGTGACACCCCCCGAGATATCCTTTTACTTCTCTCCATAGATTCTGGCCACCGGTTTAGTCCTTTCCTTTATCTTAGGCATAGGACTTGCTGCCTCCACCCCTCCCCAGTGGACCCTTGCACAGCAGACTATTCTTGTTACCACTTACTGGATCCTTTTTGGCATATTCACACTTCTTAACAGCACCTTATAAAAAGATGAAGCCCATCAACTCTCGCGTTTTCACCTTCTTCGCAGAACCTTACAAGATCTTCAAGACCAAATAGATTCCCTTGCAGAAGTAGTCTTACAGAACAGGCGTGGCCTAGACCTTCTCACCACGGAAAAAGGTGGAATCTGCTTAGCCTTAGAAGAGAAATGCTGCTTCTATGCAGTCAAGTCCGGAGTAGTTCGTGACAAAATAAAAAGACTTCGAGAAGATCTCGTGCAAAGAAAGAAAAAATTGTTTGAAAATCCCCTATGGACTGGGATGAGCGGGTTTCGTCCTTATCTTCTCCCTATACTAGGACCCTTCCTTAGTCTCATGCTTGTGCTCTCCCTTGGAACTTGGGCCTTCCTGAGAATTACCACCTTCATTAGAGAACAGATCAATACTGCCCTCTGAAGACAGATACAAGTCCACTATCACTGGCTTGACCTGGCGTACTAAGGCTAAGATGTGCCAGATGACGCCCCTCCTTTAGAAGCTGCATAGGATTCAGACCTATGCATATCGGCTCACAATAAAGTGAGTGCGATATGGGCACCAATGTGGGTGCGAAGGTAAGCATCGCAAGGGAATTTCCGTGAACCGCCTCTGAATTCCCTGAGAGAAAAACCTAATTTGCATGGAGGTTGGTATCTAAAATAAATACGCTGTTTTTCCCCTAAACAAAAGATACCAAGGGTCAAAGTTGACCCCCGTCAATGGGGAGTCTCGGAGGAGCCAGGTAACTACTCCCCCAATTGGTTAATGCCCACCGCTAAATAGCGGGCCTCCCCCTCTTTTGTATAAAAGAAGGGAGGAGATGTCGGAACCGTAGGCGATAGAAACAATGGTCTCGCCCTTTTCACCTAGACTTCTAGTTTCTCAAGCATGCCCCGTTTAGGAAAGATCAATTGACCAGCTTGAGATTAGACACTGGGATAGAGATTAAGCAGCTGCTGTGATAACATCTCCTCCTTAGTAAAACATTCTGTCTTTTCTCAGTAATCCCCCACACATTATCTTTTCCAGAGAACATTCTTCATTTAGGTATCCTAGCAACCTAGATAATCCTTGCCACTTCAGCGCGGGCAGTTTCCTCCTCCCAGCTCTTATATAATCTACCTTGTAACAATAAACTTTGAGACCTTGATAAGACTTTCGACTTGGTCTCCTTCTTTGTGTCTGGTTTGTCTCTCATCCAGTTTAATTTCCCCTCGAGCCCTTGTTGAACTCCCCACTGGCCGGGGCATTTATCCATTCATCTCCTGATGGACACTTAGGTTTCTTCCATTTCTTGGGTATTGTAAAGAGTGCTGCGATCAACATAGGGGTGCATCTGTCTCTTTCAAACTGGGCTCCTGCACTCTTAGGGTAAATTCCTAGGAGAGGAATTTCTGGGTCAGATCGTAATTGTTCTTTTTTTGGGGGGGAGTCCTCCATACTGCTTTCCACAATGGTTGAGCTAACTGACATTCCCACCAGCAGTGTAGGAGGGTTCCCCTTTCTCCACACCCTTGCCGACATCTGTTGTTGTCTGTCTTCTGGGTGGTGGCCATCCTAACTTTTGTGAGGTGATACCCCATGGTGGTTTTAATGGGCATTTCTCTGATGGTTAGCAATGTGGAGCGTCTTTTCATGTGCCTGTCGGCCACTTGAAATTGATTCTGTGGAGAAGTGTCTGTTCAGATCCTCTGCCCATTTTGTAATTGGATTCATTTGCATTTTGTATGTTCAGGTCCATGAGCTCTTCATGCATGTTTTGGATGGCAATGCCTTATCAAATCTGTCTTCAGTGAATATATTCTCCCATACTGAAGGATGTCTTTTGGTTCTACTGATGGTGGTCAAAGAGAATCTTACTAAACCCCCTACCACTTCATTCCAAATCTAACTAATTTTTTTTAACACCAACGAGTCGAGAAAACTGGAATGAAGAGAAGCTGTGATGCAGGAACATCTAGCGTAAAACTGAGAGGTGAGGTTTTGTGGAGACTGGTAGGTTGTATCTTTCCATGTGCTGCTTTCAAGGGTCATAGGTAAAAAAAATTGCAAAGGAGATGAATCCCGGGGTGTTGATTTCACCTGGTATCGGTGGAGCCATGTAGCCTCTAGCCATTGATGGGAAAGCTAGCATGCGGCACTATTGTCTTTTCTGCGGAGTTAGACGTGCGGCGTCCCCCCTTTGCAGTTCAGTCAGAGCCCATGTGGGAGTGTCCTGGCACTGGCTGGGGTGGACCCGAGATCTGTGCAATTCCTGTTCTGCAGTCGCAGCACCCCTCTCAGAACAGGGCCTCAGCAGCGCTCCTGGGAGAAAGTGAGAGGAGAATTTCGTTCGAGTGACATTGACTGTTTTATTTTCTGTAGCTCCCTTAGCATGCTCCTGATGTTAATTTTGAGATCTCTTTCTCACGAAGATTGATTTGAGTTCAGTTACCACGTTCCCTTGAAGGTTCATATTTGTAGGTGGTGCACTCTAGCTAACAGAAGCTTTAGTCTCTGGAGATGCACAGCCCTTGGTTGGATGGTAGGGGTCCTAGGGGCGCGGTACCGGTGCCCAGAACCTCTGGGAGGTAAGAGGTCTTTCCTGCGTCCAAGCCGCAGTGCCCATCTCCACTGCCAGGGCCAGAGTGTGGAGCATGCAGGGAGAAGCTGCCGTAGTTGGGGGTGGCGTTTTGCAGGCCAGTGACGGCGGGGAGTCAGGCCATGTACCAGTTACAGCACAGTAAGGGGCCTCAGATCTGCGAGGGCAGCCAGGGGGATGGAGCGACCGGAGCTCTTGAAAGCTACATCGCCTGCCGGGCAGAGTGCACACATGCAATTTGGCGCACCTGTCCTTTCTACTGAGTGGCGAGCCCTGTGGAAGCCTTTCCACTTTAGCAGTTCTCTCGTTGTTAGGAAGTCTCTCAGACTGTCCACCTTTCTTTTGTCCCACAGCGGCCGGATGTGGATCCCTGTGTTGTTCCACAAGTGGCTGTAACCTCAAGACTCTCGAAGTCTTCTGCCTCTCTTTGCTATCCAACCCTACCAATCCTCCTGTGCGCACCACATGTACAGTAGGTTCGTGCTCAGAGAGCACATCTCCAGGGCTGTACGTCACACTTCTCCTTGAGGTGACAGGCTGCCACAGCAGCTTTCCTCCCTGCTGTTCTTCCACGATTTGATGTAGTTGTTCTATTTCCAAATAGTACATATGTGTGTGATTTTGATTTTGGGAGGAGGTTTCCGCATCCACTCTCATGAGAGCCGGGGTCATTAATCCCATCAGCACATCTTTTTTCTGTTTTTCTTTTTCAGTTTCACTTGTCTAGGGTACCTGTTCCCACCCACTCAACTTGTAGTTATTCTTCGTCCTTGGATACCAAGTGAGTCTCCTGTAAGGGAGCACGTAGGTGGTCTTGAGTTTTCATCCCTTCTTTTAACCTTGTGTCTTTTGATTGGAGCACTCAGAGCCTGTCCGTTTATTATGACAATTGAGAGCTGTGTCCTTATTGCACATAAAATAACTTTTTTGTCATCATTAATCTACAATCACGCCAAGAACATTATGATCACCAAGTACACCAAGTCCATCCCCCAAACCCTGTTATAGTCGCTATCCATCAGCGTTGTTGGATGCTGTACAACCCTTCAACATGTCCCCTCACACACACACCACGTTACAGTCGCTGTCCATCATCGTGTAGTAAGATGCTGTAGAATCTCTAATTGACTTTTCTGTGTTGTACAGCCCTCGCCATGTGCAAAGGCCCCAACATATTATACATGCTAATCCTAATGCCACGTTCCTTTCTAACTCCCTTATCCTTCCCTTCCCACCCACCTAGCCCAGTCACTATCCCTTTGGTAACTGTTAGTGCACCCTCGGGTTATGTGAGTCCGCTGCTGTTTTTTTCCTTCAGTTTTTCTTTGTTGTTATACTCCACACATGAGTGAAATCAATTGGAACTTGTCTTTCTCCGCCTGGCCTATTTCACTGAGCATAATACCCTCTAGCTCCATCCACATTGTTGCAAATGGTAGGATTTGTTTTCTTCTAACGGCTGCTTACTGCACTTTTTAAACTGGATTTCTATCTTCTCTTTGGTCTGTATTTTCGCTATGTGCTTTCACCATTGCTTTCCTGGTTATGAGCAATACCTTTGTGTTAGTCGATATGTACCTATATTTATCTATCTGTCTGTATGTCTATCTATCTATCAATCAATCAGTCATCTTTTTGTCTGAACATCTGTCCTTGTATGCAGAACAGTTAACAACATAGACCATGTCCCTTCGCTACGTTATGCTTCCAAAAATATTGCAAGGTATCTAGGTCGTAAGGAGAGTCCTGGGTTCCCCGAGACACTTGCAGGTTGAGTCAGAAGTGTACCTACAAAACCAGAAAATGGTGGTGCAGGGACTTTTACTCGTGTCTCTGTCCTCTCTCCTCTTTTATCTCCTTCTCATTTGCTGACAGTATTTAGCCACATTCATTGACTAAGCGCTCCCTGAAGAGCACAAGAATCCTTCCTCTGAGCCTGATGTCGACAGAAAAGTAAACTTGCTGCTTGCTCACCACCATATTTTAGGAACATCGGCGTGATAAACCCTGATAGGAGGGAGGGAGAAATAAAAAGGAAAACCACTTTCTAGACAGGAGCAGTTGGGATAAAAGAGTGTGTTGTGGAGTGAAGTGTTTATTTGAGTGTGCAAACTTCCCTCTTTATCTGGTTATCACTTCTTTACATTCGTGGACATCATAAAAACCACAGATTTCAAAGGCCCAGACCCTTATTATTACAGCAATTCAGTTGTTGAGTGGAGAGAAAATGAGAAGGATGTTGCTGCACCACTAAATCTATGTCTGGGCACTGCTGATACCAAACAAAAAGCATTCACGGTGGCCAGATAGGGCTATTTTCTACTGACTGTCTCTGGGGACACAAACAGAGTCCATTTGATTGATTGTTTTTCGGATTCACTTGTGTTGGGTACCTCTCCCCACCCCTACGGCTTGTAGTTTGTCTGTGTCCTTGGATCTCAAGTGAATCTCCTGTAAGGGATCACATAGGTGATCTTGAGTTTTCATCCCTTCTTTTAACCCTGTGTCTTTTGATTTGGAGTTCTCAAAGCCTGTCCTTTTATTCTGATGATTCAGAGCTGTGCCCTTTTTGCACTTAAAAAATTTTTTTTGTTATCATTAATCAACAATCACGTGAGGAACATTATGTTTACTAGGCTCCCCCCTTCACCAAGTCCCCCCCAAAAACCTCTAGCAGTTACTGTCAATCAGCGGAGATGGATGCGGTATACTACTTCACCATGTCCCCCCACACACACCCCGTTACAGTCGCTGTCCATCATCGTTTAGTAAGATGCTGTAGAATCTCTACTTGTCTTCTCAGTGTTGTACAGCCCCACCCATGGCCCTTCGAACACATGCATTATACATGCTAATCCTAATCTCCCATTTCTTTCTCGCCACCCTTACCCTCCCTTCCCAACCACCCTGCCTAGTCCTTTTCCCTTTGGTAACTGTTAGTCCACTTTCGGGTTTTGTGAGTCTGCTGCTGTTTTTTTCCTTCAGTGTTTCTTTGTTGTTATACTCCACGTTAGTGAAATTATTTGGTACTTGTCTTTCTCCTCCAGGTCTATTTCACTGAGCATACTACCTTCTAGCTTCTTCCACATCATTGCAAATGGTACGATTTGTTTTCTTCTTATGCCTTCTTTCTGCACTTTTTAAACTTGATTTCATTCTTCCTTTTTGTTTGTAGTTTCGCTATATGCTTTTACCATTGATCTCCTGGTTATAAGCAATAGCTTTGTGTTAATCGATATGTATCCGTATCTATCTATCCATCTGTCTGTCTGTCTATCTATCCATCCTTCTATCTTTCTTACTATCTATCTATCTATCTGTCTATCTATCTATCATCTATCTATCTATCTAACTATCTATCTTTTATCTATCTATCCTTCTATCTTTCTTTCTATCTTTCTATCTATCTTTTTATCTACCTATCTATCTATCTATCTATCTATCTATCTATCTATCTATCTATCTACCTATCTATCTTCTTATCACCTATCTTTCACGTCTATCATCTATCTATGTATCTGTCTATCATCTACCATCCATCTATCTATCTATGAATCAATCATCTTTTTCTCTTCTCATCTATCCTTATGTACAGAACAGTTAACAACATCGCCTATGTCACTTCCTACACTATGCGTTCAAAAATCTTGCAAGTAACTGGGCCGTAGAGAGAGCACTGAGTTCATTGAGACACTTGCAGGTCCAGTCAGCCACGTGTGCTTACAAAACCAGTAAATGGTGTTGCAATGACTTTCACCTATATATCTGTCCTCTGTACTCTTATAACTACTTCTCGCTTATTGACTGTATTTAGCCACATTCATTTACCAAGTGCTCACTGAAGACCACAAGTATCCTTCCTCTGGGTTTGTTGAAGACAGAAAAGTATACATGGTGCTTTGCTCACCACCAAGTTTGAGGGACATCGGCGTGAGCACCGCTGATAGGAGGAGGGGCAAATAAAAAGGAACATCTATTTCTAGACAGGAGCACTTGGGAGCAATGAGAGAGTTGTGGAGTTACGTGTTTGTTTGATTGTCCAAACTTCCCTCTTTAGGTGGTTATTACTTCTTTACATTCAAGAACATCATAAAACCCACTGATTTCCAAAGCCCAGACGCATATTATAAGAGCAATTCAGTTGTTGATTTAAGAAAAAATGAGTAGGACGTTGCTGTACCACTAAATCTATCGCTGATCACTGCTGAAACCAAACGAATTCATGGTGGCTAGATAGGACTTTTTTATACTGACTGTCTCTGGGTACTCAAACAGAATCCATTTGTTTGTTTCACAGTTTCACTTTTGTAGGGTACCTGTCCCCGCCCCTTCAGCTTGTAGTTTTTCTGTATCCTTGGATCTCAAGTGAGTCTCCACTAAGGGAGCACATAGGTGGTCTTGAGTTTTCATCCCTTCCTCTTACCCTGTGTATTTTGATTGGAGCACTCAGAGTCTGTCCTTTTATTGTGACAATTGAGAGCTGTGTCCTTATTGTACATAAAAAAAATTTTTTGTTATCATTTATCTACAATCACGTGAATGTCATTATGATCACCAAGTACACCAAGGCCCCCGAAATGCCCCGTTACAGTCGCTGTCTATCAGCGTGTAGAAATATGCTGAAGGAACACTACTTCTCTTCTCTGTGTTGTACAGCACTCCCCATGCCCAACCGACCCCATGCATTATTCATGCTAATAATAATGTTCCCTTTCTTTCTTCCTGCCCTTAACCCTCCCTTATCCCCCACCCTGCCAAGTACCTTTCCCTTTGGTATCTGTTATTCCACTCTCAGGTTCTTTGATTCTGCTGCTGTTTATTTCCATCAGTTTTTCTTTGTTGTTGTACTCCACACATGAGTAAAATCATTTGGTACTTGTGTTTCTCCTCCTGGCCTATTTCACTGAGCATACTACCGTCTAGCTCCATCCACATCATTGTAAATAATAGGATTTGTTTTCTTCTTATGGCTGCTTACTGCACATTTTAAATGCATTTCATTCTTCCTTTTGTTTTGTAGTATCACTATGTGTTTTCACCATTTATCTCCCAGTTATGAGCAATAGCTTTGTGTTAATCGATATGTATCTGTAACTATCTATCTATCTATCTATCTGTCTGTCTGTCTATCTACCTATCTATCTACCTATCTATCTATCTATCTATCTATTTATCTATCTATCTATCTATCTATCTATCTATCTATCTATCTATCTATCTATCTATCTATCTATCTATCTAACTATCTATCTATCAATTTATCTATCTACCTATCTTTCCTACTATCTATCTATCTATGTATCTGCTTAACTTCCTATCTATCATTTCTATCATCTATCATCAGTCATCTATCTACCTATCTATGAATCAATCATCTTTTTGTCTGCCCATCTGTCCTTATGTACAGAAAAGTTAACAACATTTCCTATGTCACATCCCTACATTATGCTTCCAAAACTCTTTCAAGGTAACTAGGATGTAGGAAGAGCACTCGGTTCACTGAGACACTTGCAGGTCGAGCCAGCCACGTGTACCTACAAAACCAGTAAATGGTTGTGCAGGGACTTGAACCTGTTTCTGTATCCTCTATTATCTTCTTCTCACTGGCTGACTCTATTTAGCCACATTCATTGACTAAGTGCTCCGTGAAGACAAGTATTGTTCCTCTGGGCCTGTTGTCCACAGAAAGAAAACTTGGTGCTTTGCTCACAACCATGTTTGAGGGACATTGGCGTGATCACCTCTGATAGGAGGGAGGGACAAATAAAAAGGAATACCAATTCCTAGACATGTGGAGTTGGGAGCAAATTGTGTGTTGTGGAGTGAAGTGTATATTTGAGTGTTCAAACTTCCCTCTTTACCTGGTTATTACTTTACATTCGTGAACATCATAAAACCCACTGATTTCAAAGGCCCAGACGCATATTTTTACAGCAATTCAGTTGTTGAGGTGAGAGAAAATGAGAAGGACGTTGCTGTACCACTGAATCTATGGCTGGGCACGGATGAAAAAAAAGAAAAGAATTCACGGTGGCTTGATAGGGTTATTTTCTACTGACTATCTCTGGAAACACAAACAGAATCTATATTTTTGATTGTTTGTTTATCAGTTTCACTTGTTGCGTACCTGTTCCAACCCCTACGGCTTGTAGTTTGTCTCTGTCCTTGCATCTCAAGTGAGTCTCCTGTGAGGAAGCACGTAGGTGGTCTTGAATATTCATCCCTGCTTTTAACCCTGTGTCTTTTGTTTGGAGCAGTCAAAGCCTGTCCCTTTATTCTGATGATTCAGAGCTGTGCCCTTATTGCACTTAAAAAAATTTTTTATTATCATTAATCTACAATCACGTGAAGAACATTATATTTACTTGGCTCCCCCCTTCACCAATGCTCCCTTAGAAACCTCTTACAGATGCTGTCAATCAGCGGAGTTGAATGCTGTAGACCCCTTCACCATGAACCACCCCACACACACCATTACCGTCGCAGTCCATCTGCGTGTAGTAAGATGCTGTAGAATCTTTACTTGTCTTCTCTGTGTTGTACAGCGCTATCCAAACCCTCCTGACCCCACGCATTATACATGCTAATCCTAATCTCCCATTCTTTCTCCACACCCTCATCCCTCCCTTCACAACCACCCTGCCCAGTCCCTTTCCCTTTGGTATCTGTTAGTCCGCTTTTGGGTTCTGTGAGTATGCTGCTGTTTTTTTCCTTCAGAGTTTCTTTGTTGTTATATTCCACCCATGAGTGAAATCATTTGGTACTTGTCTTTCTCCACTTCGCCTATTTCACTGAGCATACTACTGTCCTGCTCCAGCCACGTCATTGCAATTGGTAGGATTTGTTTTCTTCTTATGGTTTCTTACTGCTTTTTTAAACTGGACTTCATTCTTCCTTTTTGTTTGTAGTTTCGCTATGTGTTTTCTCCATTGATCTGTTGGTTATGAGCAATAGCTTTGTGTTAATCTATATGTATCTGAATCTGTGTAACTGTCTGTCTGTCTGTCTACCTATCTATCTATCCTTCTATCTTTCTATCTATCTATCTATGTATCTATCTATCTATCTATCTATCTATCTATCTATCTATCTATCTATCTATCTATCTATCTCTCTATCTATCTATCTTCCTATCATCTATCTATCATGCCTATAATCTATCTATAATCTCTCATCTACCTATGTATCTATGAATTAATCATCTTTTTGTCTTCCCATCTATCCTTATGTACAGAAAACTTAACAACATCGCCTATGTCACTTCCCTACATTATGCTTCCAAAAATCTTGCCAAGTAACTAGGACGTATGGAGAGCACTGGGTACACTGAGAAAATTGCAGGTCGAGTCTGCCGCGTGTGCTTACAAAACCAGTAAATCATTGCCAGGGACTTGAACCCGTATCTCTGTCCTCTGACCTCTTTTATCTCCTTCTCGACTGCTGACTCTAATTTGCCACAATAATTGACTAAGTCTTCCCTGAAGACCACAAGTATCCTTCTTCTGGGCCTGTTGTAGTCAGAAAAGTATACTTGGTGCTTTGCTCATCACCAAGTTTGAAGGACATCGGCGTGATCACCTCTGATAGGAGGAGGGACAAATAAAAATGAACACCTATTTCTAGACAGGAGCAGTTTTGAACAAAGAGTGTGTTGTGGAGTGACGTGTTTATTTGAGTGTCCAACCTTCACTCTTAAGTGGTTATTACTTTTTCCATTGATGAACATCATAAAACGCACTGATTTCAAAAGCCCAAATGCATATTATTACAGCAATTCTGTTATTGAGGTGAGAAAAATTGAGAAGGACTTTGCTGTACAACGGAATCTATTTCTGGGCACTGCCGAAACCAAACAAAAAAAATTCATGGTGGCCAGATAGGGCTCTTTTCTACTGACTGTCTCTGGGGACTCAAACAGAATCCATTTGTTTGTTTGTTTCTCAGTTTCACTTTTTTTGGGTACCTGTCAGCGCCCCTTCAGCTTTTAATTTGTCCATGTCCTTGGATCTCTAGTGAGTCTCCTGTAAGGGAGCACATACATGATCTTGAGTGAAAGATAGCTTAGTTTAGTATGATGCTTTCCTATCTACCTACCTATCTATCTCTTTACCTATCTATGTAATCTTTCTATCTATCTATGTGTCATCTATCTATGTATGGTCTGTCACCTATCTACTATCATCTGTGTATCTATCTAATTAATCTATCATCTATATGTATGTATATCAGTCGAATCTATGTATCAATCATTTGTCTCTCTATATATCTGTTTTCTCACTTTTGTCAACTTTCTGTCCCTAGGTGCACTTGATTCCTCTGTTTCCTTCTCAATCTCAATTCCTTGTGTTTGTTTTTGTGAGTTAGCTGTGTGTTTGGGTCTTGAGAGGAGTGGCCTTGGGTGGGAACTTCTCTTGCGTAGGTGGCACGAGTCTGCTGGGTGTGGATAGTGTGGTTGGTGGGCTGCCCTCTTGAAACTGTGCAGCCCAGTGCCCTCCAGCTGGTTTTCCCCAGGGCCATTCCTGCTCTGGCGGCTGCATGAGCTGCAGGGAATATCCGAGGCCACACGCAGGGAGCACCCTGGTGGGCCTGCGGGTCCGTGGTAGGTACATGCCCAGTAGTATGTCTTTTTGCCTGTGCACCGATGTAACCTCGGTGGCCCTGCTTGGTGGCCCATCTTCAGTGAGTATGCGTGTAGTCACTGGTTAAGGGAACAGCCTTTTGGTGACACACGGGGTTCTTCTGGGCCAGTGGCCATGGATTGCTGAGGTGGCAGCCCAGCTAGCTTGTGGGGAAACTGCTCCCCTCTGCTGTCAAGGTGGAGGTGGAATTTCAGTGCATTTACGCATTTAGATGTGAGTGAGGTCTATCTTAAATGGAATAGTAGCGTTAAGAGCTATGTTTCCACCCCCTCAACTTGTAGTTCATTTTTGTCTTTGGATCTCAAGTTAGTCTCCTGTAAGGGGGCACGTAGGTGGTCTTGAGTTTTCATCCATTCTTTTTACCCGGTGTCTTTTCATTGGAGTCCTGAAGAGGCTGTCCTTTTATTCTGAGAATTGAGAGCTATGTCCTTATTGCACATTAAAAAATTTTTTTGTTATCATTAATCCACAATCACGCAAAGAACATTATGATCACCAAGTACACCACGTCCCCCCCCAAAAACCCCGTTACAGTAGCTGTCTATCAGCATAGTTGGATGATGTAGACCCATTACCATGCCCCCCCACACCCCGTTACAGTCGCTTTCCATCTGCGTGTAGTAAGATGCTGTAGAATCACTACTGGTCTTCTCTGTGTTGTACAGCCCTCCCCATGCTCCCCCCACCCACACATTATACATGCTAATCCTAATGCACCCTTTTTTTCTCCCCACATTTATCAAACCCTTCCCACCCACCCTGCACAGTCCCTTTCCCTTTGGTAACTGTTAGTCCACTCTTGGGTTCTGTGAGTCTGCTGCTGTTTTTTTCCTTCAGTTTTTCTTTGTTGTTATACTAAACATATGAGTGAAATCATTTGGTACTTGTCTTTCTCCGCATGGCCTTTTTCACTGAGCAAAATACCCTCTAGCTCCATCCACGTTGTTCAAATGGTAGGATTTTTTTCTTCTTACAGCTGCTAACTGTTCTTTTTAAACTAGATTTCTGTCTTCTCTTTTGTCTGTAGTTTCACTATGTGCTTTCCGCATTACTCTCCTAGTTATTAGCAATAACTTTACGTTAATCGATATGTACCTATATCTATCTATCCATCTGTCTATCTATCCATCTGTCTATCTATCTATCTATCTATCTATCTCTGTCAATCACTCAATCATGTTTTAGAATGCCTGTCTGACCTTTTGTGGAGAACATTTAGCAACATAGCCTATGTCACTTCATTACATTATGCTTCCAAAAATCTTGCAATGTCAATAGGCCATAGGGAGAGCACTGGGTTCACCGAGACACTTGCAGGTCGAGTTAGCCGCGTGTACCTACAAAACCAGGAAATGGTGCTGCAGGGACTTGAACCTGTGTCTGTATTATCTTTTATATTCTTCTCACTAGTTGACTGTATTTAGCCACATTCTTTGACAAAGTGCTCCCTGAAGACCACCAGAATTGATCCAATGGGCCTGTTGTCCACAGAAAGTAAACTTGGTGCTTTGCTCACCACAATATTTGAGGGACATCGGAATGAACACCGCTTATAGGACTGAGGGACAAATAAAATGGAACACCAATTTCTAGATATGTGCAGTTGGGAGCAAAGAGTGTGTTGTGAAGTGTATATTTGAGTGTTCAAACTTCTCTCTTTGTCTGGTTATTACATCTTTACATTCAGGAACATCATTAAACCCACTGATTTCAAAGACCCAGACGCATATTATTACAGCAATTCAGTTGTTGAGGTGAGAGAAAATGAGGAGGACATTGCTGCACCACTAAATCTATGGCTGGGCACTGCTGAAACCAAACAAAAAGAATTCACGGTGGCTAGATATGGCTATTTTCTACTGTCTGTCTCTGGGTAATCAAAGAGAATCCATATGTTTGTTTGTTTGTTTCTCAGTTTCACTTGTGCAGGGTTCCTGTCCCCACCCCTTCGGCTTGTAGTTTGTCTTTGTCCTTGAATCTCAAGTGAGTCTCCAGTAAGGCAGCACGTAGGTGGTCTTGAATTTTCATCCCTACTTCCAACCCTGTGTCTTTTGATAGGAGCACTGAAAGCCTGTCCTTTTATTCTGATATTTGAGAGCTGTGCTTTTACTGCAGTATGAAATATTTATTTATCGCTAATATACAATCACATGATGAACATTATTTTCACTAGTCTACCCCCTTTACCAAGTCCCCCCAAAAATCCCGCTATAGTCGCTGCCCATCAGCATAGTTGGATGCTCTAAAGCCCTTCACCATAACCCCCACACTCACCCTATTACAGTCGCTGTCTATCAGCATGTAGTAATATGCTGTAGAATCACTAATTGTCTTCTATGTGTTGTACAGACCACCCAATGACTCCCCACTCCACACATTATACATGGTAATCCTAATTACCCCTTTCTTTTCCCCACCCTTATTCCTATCTTCCAAACCACCCTGTCCAGTCCCTTTCCCTTTGGTAACTGTTAGTCCACTGTCAGGTTCTGTGAGTCTGCTGTCGTTTTTTTCCTTCAGTTTTTCTTTGTTGTTATACTCCACACATGAGTGAAATCATTTGGTACTTGACTTTCTCCTCCTGGCCTATTTCACTGAGCATAATACCCTCTAGCTCCATCCATGTTTTTGCAAATGATAGGATTTGTTTACTTTTATATATGCTTAGTGGACATTTTAAACTGGATTTCATTATTCTTTTTTGTTTTTAATTACGCTCTGTGCTTTCACCATTGCTCTCCTGGTTTTGAGCTATAGCTTTGTGTTAATCAATATGTTCCTATATCTATCTATCTGTCTATCTATCTATCTATCTATTAATCAATCAATCAACTTTTTTTCTCCCCATCTGTCCTTGTGTACAGAACAGTTTACAACATAGCCTATGCCACTTCCCTACATTATGCTTCCAAAAATCTTGCAAGATAACAAGGCCATAGGCAGAGCACTGGTTTCACCAGGACACTTGCAGGTCGTGTATGCCACGTGAAATTACAAAACCAGGAAATTGTGGTGCACGGACTTGAAGCCTTGTCTCTGTCCTCTGCCTCTTTTATCTCCTTCTCACTTTCTGACTGTATTTAGCCACATTCATTGACTAAGGGCTCCCTGAAGACCACAAGTATCCTTACTAGGGGCAGGTTTTTAACAGAAAATAAACTTGGTGCTTTGCTCACCACCATGTTTGAGGGACATCGGCGTGATCACCGCTAATAGGATGGAACGACAAATGAAAAGGAACACCAGTTGCTAGACAGGAGCAGTTGGGAGCAAAGAGTGTGTTGTGGAGTGACGTGTTTATTTCAGTGTCCAAACTTCCCTCTTTATATAGTTATTACTTCTTTACATTCATGAACTTCATAAAACCCACTGATTTCAAAGGTCCAGATGTATACTTTTATAGCAATTCAATTGTTGAGTTGAGAGAAAATGAGAAAGACGTTGCTGTACCACTAAATCTATGGCTGGGCAATGCTGAAACTAAACAAAAATAATTCACGTTGTCCAGATAGGGCTATTTTCTACTGACTGTCTCTGTGGACTCAAACAGAATCCATTCTATAATTGTTTGTTTTTCAGTTTCACTGTTTTGGGTACCTGTTCACACCCCTTCGGCTTTTAGATTGTCTGTGTCCTTGGATCACAAGAGAGTCTCCTGTAAGGGAGCACGTAGGTGGTCTTGAGTTTTCATCCCTTCTTTTAACCCTGTGTCATTTGTTTGGAGCACTCAAAGCCTGTCCTTTTATTCTGATGATTCAGAGCTGTGCCCTTATTGCACTTACGAAATTGTTTTTGTTATCATTAATCTACAATCACGTGAAGAACATTATGTTTACTAGACTCCCCCCTTCACCAAGTCCCTCCCAAAAACCTCTTACAGTTGCTGTAAGTTAGCAGATTTGAATGCTGTAGACCCGTTCACGATGTACCCCCACACACACCCCATTACAGTCGCTGTCCTTCAGCGTGTAGTAATATGCTGTAGAATATCTACTTGTCTTCTCTCTGTTGTACAGCACTCACCATGCGACCCCGCCCTCACGCATTATACATGCTTATCCTAATCTCCCTTTTCTTTCTCCACACCCTTATCCCTCCCTTCCCAACCACCCTTCCCAGTCCTTTTCCCTTTGGTAACTGTTACTCCACATTCGGGTTCTGTGAGTCTGCTGCTGTTTTTTTTTTCAGTGTTTCTTTGTTGTTATACTCCACACATGAGTGAAATCATTTGGTACTTGTCGTTCTCCACCTGGAATATTTCACTGAGCCTACTACCGTCTCGCTTCATCCACGTCATTGCAAATGGTAGCATTTGTTTTCTTCTTATGGCTGCAAACTGCAGTTTTTAAACTGGACTTCATTCTTCCTTTTAGTTTGTAGTTTCGCTATGTGCTTTCACCATTGATCTCCTGGTTATGAGCAATAGCTTTGTGTTAATTGATATGTATCTGTATGTATCTTTCTATCTACCTATCTATCTATCTGTCTATCCTTCTATCTTTCTATTTATCTATCTATCTATCTTTCTATCTATCATCTATCTGTCTATCAATCTATCTTCCTATCTACCTATCATGTCTATCATCTGTCATTCTATCATCTGTCATCTATCTATCTATCTAAGAATCAGTCATCTTTTTGTCTGCCTATCTACCCTTACGTACAGAACATTTAACAACATGGCCTACATCACTTCCCTACATTATGCTTCCAAAAATTTTTCAAGGTAACTATGCCGTAGTTAGATTACTGGCTTCTCTGAGACACTTGCAGGTCGAGTTAGCCACTTGTGCTTACAAAACCCGGAAATTGTGGTGCAGGGATGTGAACACGTATCTCTGTCCTCTGTCCTGTTTTACGTCCTTCTCGCTTTCTCACTGTAATTAGCCGCATTAATGGACTAAGTCCACACTGAAGACCACAAGTATCCTTCCTCTGGGCCTGTTGAATACAGAAAAGTATACTTGGTGCTTTGCTCAACACCAAGTTTGAGGGACATTGGCGTGATCATCGCTGATAGGAGAAGGGACAAATAAAAAGGAACACCTATTTCTAGACAGGAGTAGTTGGGAACAAAGAGTGTGTAGTGGAGTGATGTGTTTATTTGAATGTCCAAACTTCCCTCTTTAGGTGTCTATTACTCCTTTACCTTCTTGAACATCATAAAACGCACTGATTTCAAAAGCCCAGATGAATATTAATACAGCAATTCATTGATTGAGGTGAGAAAAAATGAGAAGGACGTTGCTGTACCACTATATCTATGGCTGGGCACTGCTGAAACCAAACAAAAAGAATTCACAGTGGCTAGATAGGGCTATTTTCTACTAACTGTCTCTAAGGACTCAGACAGAATTCATTTGTTTGTTTGTATGTTTCTCAGTTTCACTTGTGTTGGGTACCTCTTCCAGCCCCTTCAGCTTGTAGTTTTTGTGTGTCCTTGGATCTCAAGTGAGTCTTTGTAAGGGAGCATGTAGATGGTCTTGAGGGAAAGATAGCTTTGTTTAGTATGATGCCTTCCTATATACCTACCTACCTATCTCTTTATCTATCTATGTAATCTATCTACCTGTCTATATATCTGTCATATATCTATCTATGGTCTTTCATCTATCTACTATCATCTGTGTATCTATCTCATTAATCTATCATCTATATGTATGTATATAAGTCCAATCTATGTATAAATCATCTGTCTGTTTATGTATCTGTTTTCTCACTTTTGTCAACGTTCTGTCACTAGGTGCACTTTGATTCCTCTGTGTTCTTCTCAGTCTCAATTCCTTGTGTTTGTTTATGTGAATTAGCTGGTGTTTGGGTCTTGAGAGGTGTAGCCTAGTGTGGGAACTTCTCCTGCATAGGTGGCACGAGTTTGCTGGGTGTGGATAGTGTGTTTGTTGGGCTGGGCTCTTGAACCTGTGATGACCAGGGCCTTCTGGCTGCTCTGCCCCTGGGACGTTCCTGCTGTGGCGGCTGCGTGAGCTGCGGGCATATCCGAGGCCCCAGGCAGGGAGCACACTGGCATGCCTGTGGGGCAGAAGAAGGGTCATGCCCAGTAGTAGGTATTTTTGCCTGTGCACTGATGTCACCTCGGCGGCCCTGCTTGGTTTCCCATCTCCAGAGAGCATGCGTGTAGTCACTGGTTAAGGGAACTGACCTTTGGTGACACACGGGGCTCTTGTGGGCCATTGGCCTATGGGCTTGCTGAGGTGGCAGGCCACCTAGCTTGTGGGAGAACTGCTCCCCTCTGCTGTCAAGGTGATGTGGAGTTTCAGTGCATTTAGGCATTTAGATGTGAGTGAGGTCTATCTGTAATGGAAAAGCAGCACTGAGATCTATGTTTCCATTAGTATGAAAAGGGCGCTGAGCATAAAGAGTTGGGTGATGGTGGCAGGAATTCTTGGAATATTTATGTCGCCACACTTATTAATTTTCTGTTAACGGAGGTGATTCTGAAGTAACTTTTTACTCAAAGATGAAAGTGATGTATAAGGTTATCCCACGTCAGCCATGGTGAGATGAAGTGGTATAGTAGAATTAAAGCCTGTACACCTTGGCCTGATACATAGGAGACACACCGTTTGTGCTCTTTGCTGCTCTCCTGTCCTGGCTTATTACCTTAAGTAACTTGTTGGTTCAGAGTGGTCCCAGCAACATTTCCAGCAAGATCTTTCTAAAATTGCATAGAAACACTTGTCAAAGATATTCCCAGAGGCTAGTGGAAAACTGTACTCTTTCTGGTCATAGTTTGCAAGATGTTTGCCTTATCCTGCGTTCCTTTGTTACTTTTGCATCTCCTGTGATTGTAGACCGATCGGGGCAATGGTGTACATACACACACACGCACACACACACACACACGTACAGATACACACACATGGCTGAGAGTTAACGGAGACCCCACTTATCGGAAACTGCAGCCCACACATTTAAAAAGAAACGTGCATAAGTTTTGCTCCTATTGTTCCCTCCATACAGAGCAGACTTCAAAGTGCAGAAGTGGTTGGATACAGATACCTATGCAGACAGCTAAGCTCATATATGTATGGGTAGGCTCTCTCCATCCATCATCTAAGTGCGTCTCTGTATACCTACATGTCTGTGTTAGTCTACTCAAACTGATATCCAGAGTGTCATTGAGTGGGGGTTTCATCCATTGACACTGATTTCTCCCTATTCTGGAAGCAGAAGTCCAAGACCAAGGCAGGTTCAGTTCCCGGTGAGGTCCCTTCTTCTGCATACGGTCGCATCCCTGATCTGTCCTCACAGGGTCGAGGGAGAATGCTCTGTCCTCAGTTCCTCTTAATAGCACTGATTGCATAATGGCAGCTCCACTCACACCCTCATGGTATCTTCCTATCCCAATTACCTCCAAAGGCCAGACCTCCCAATACCATGACAGTGGGGGTTAGGTCTTCAACCTTGTCTCAGTTCAAATATGAACTTGTGTGTGTGTATGTGTGTGTGTGTGTGTGTGTGTGTGTGTGTGGCGGCAGGGGGTAATAGGAGCAGAAGATGGTGAGGTGAGGGCCCAAAATTCAGTTCATAACTCTGTATCTATCATGTATCTATCTAATCTAACATACCTATATCATCTATCCTATCTATTCTATCATCTGTCATTTATATATATCTTATCTATCTGTCATCTCTATCAATCTATTCATCCAATATATGAATATCTATCATCTAATGTATCTATTTCAAAAGTATCATCTATCACCTGTCAACTATATGTCATCTACCTGTCTTTATCTTTTTGTCTACCCATCCATCCTTATTTACAGAACAGTGTAAGATAAATTCTAGCTGAAATAAGCAGGTTCAGAGAGGCAACAAAGGGCCCGGTAGTTTATTTGAACGCAGATACCCAGGCGAGATTTCACCAGTCTATAGAAATGGAGGCTGGGGAATTCCCATTTAGGAAGACAGGCAGCGAGATTTTAAAGAAGGTAGGGTGAGGCAGAACTTAGATTTACAGCAGCGCGAGGATTTGCTAACCCAATGCATATATTTCAGGTTGGGAGGCGGCAACAGCCAAGAACTTAGGCACATCATCAGTGTCTGACGTGCTCGCTCCTCCCATCAGCGTCCCCAGCCTTAAAAACAGTTAACAACATGGCCATATATCATGGCTATCTATCTATCTATCTTTCTTTCTATCTTTCTATCTATCTATCTATCTATCTATCTATCTATCTATCTATCTATCTATCTATCTATCTATCTATCACCTATCTGTTCAATCTATCTATACCTATTATCTCTCCTACCTAATCTATCATCTATCTATCTGTCCTATCATCATCTTTTTGTCTAACCATTTATAATTATGTACAGAACAGTTCACAAGGTAGCTTATATGTCACTTCCCTACATAAGCTTCCAAAAGCCTGCAAGGTAACTAGGCGCTAGAGACAGATTGCACTAGGTTCATCGAGACATTTGCACATCGAGTCAACAGCGTGTGAGTAAAAAACTAGTAAATGGTGGTGCGTGGATTTCAAACCATACCTCTGTACCCAGTCCTCTTTGCCCTCCTTGCTGACAGTATTCTAGCCGCATTTGTTGACTGACTGCTCCCTGAAGACCACAAACATCCTTCCTCTTGGCTTTTTCAGTAATTTATCCCATTGTATGGAATGATTTTCCCTCAGATACCTTGTTCTGTTACCTCCTTCTATACTGTTCAAGTCCCACATCCCTGGTAAGGCTTAACCGGTCCCCTGCTTATTTTGAAAGCCCTGCTTCTCTCTGCCTTTAAGCTCAGTCCTCCATATCTTGCCTTATTTCTTCATAGTGTTTGTTACCGGCTAAGCTACCAGAAATCTTACAGATATTCATTGTCTCTTTCTTCCCCTCCAACTAGACCATGGTCTTCGCAGGTTAGGAATTCTGCGTTTATTAAGTCTGGTGGAGACCATGCAGACTCTAGGGTCAGAGAGAAGTGGTCACAGTTGTAACTCAACGTGGTTTGACATGTTAGCAGTTTAGGTTAGAGTCAGGCCAGGCAGTCATTAAAGAGGACCTTTTCTGATATAACTAAGCTACTTGATAAATTCTAAGTAAGCTTAAATTTCAATAATCACACAGCAGGCAGAAGCACTTCCTTCTGTCCTTCCTTCAGACTCGAGGACCTTTATGCCAAATCCGTTCTCTTGTGGGGAAGTGGGAATGTGTGAGGATGATCAGCCAATGTCTTAAGTTACACAAGGCACACACATACAGAAATAAACTTGTTTTAAAAAAAATGATAAGAGTGGTTTCCTGTGTCACAGCAGGGATTCCCTAGCCCCCAGTGAGCTCAGAGCAGTGGGAGAAGAGAGGGAAGGGGCCACATAAGCCAACCCGGTCTCCTTCCTCTGGACTTGCCTTCCCATGGATTGTCATCCATTAATCACTCAGCACGCAGACCTCACGGTGAGCACGCACAGTCATAAAACGCATCTACTTCCACATCCCAGTCACTCGGGCATGGAACACGTTGCATAGTTAAGTGTGGCTGAGAACATTATCACTCATGTATATGTGTTCTTCCTCCTTTGACGAGTCAAAGAGTAAACAGCAGAGTCATACTAGCAACAGCAGTATTTAGTGTGAATATAAAATATACACACATATTGTGGGAAAGATTTTGTTAAATGGATATGGACATAGGCATTGTCTGGAGCCGGGTTAGACCTGTAGGAGCCGTTGGCAAGGGCTGTGGCTTGTCCACCGTGTCGGAGCCTGGGTTAGGGGTAGGGCCGAAGCCATCAGCTCTGCCTACCATGGCATTCTATGGGTCCAGGGCTGACCGGAGGACAACCGCCCGTGCTGTGGGTGTCTGAGGCGTGCAGGATGCTGGTAGTGTTTCTGCCAATGGCCTCGTGTAGGGCCCTGGGGGGCTAGCAAGTTCCTTTCCCGAGGTTGGTGGCATGCACATCGGGTCATCGTCCGACTTGCGTGTAGGTCCGAGGCCGTCGTCTATGCCTACCACGGCATCGTGTGTGTCCAGGGTAGTCCGGAGAATGACTTCCCACATGGTGGGTGTCTGAGGTGTGCAGGAGGCAGGAAGTGCTGCTGCCCATGGCCTCGTGTGGGGCTGGGGGTTGACCGGAAGATGATGGCCATTGAAGGGTGTGTTGTGTCCATGTGCTCGTCTTGAGCATAATTGCCAGACCTCAGGCAGAAAGTGGTGCTGCCCACGGCCCCATGAAGGGCCGTTGGCGACTGGAAGGTGACAGCCATCGAGGGTGGTGCCGTGTCCATGGGCTCGTCTTGAGCATCATTACCGGCCCTCACACCGAAGTTGGTGCTGCCCACAGCCCCGTGCGGGGTCGGGTGCGACCGGAAGATGACGGCCTTCGAGGGTGGTGTCGTGCCCATGGGCTCATCTAGAGCGTCATTGCCGGCCTTTGTGCCAAAGGGGGAGCTGCCCAAAGCCTCGTTTGCGGACGGGAGCTAACGGAAGATGTCGGCAATCGAGGATGGTGTCGTGTCCATCGGCTCTTCTTTGGAATCAGCCTTCAGGCTGGCGACTATGCAGCCCATGGACTCTTCTGGGACCATGGGGTAGTTGTAGATGCCTTTCCCGAAGGCGATAGTGTGACCATTGGGTCGTCGTCCGCCTTGCGGGTAGGGCCGAGGCCATCATCTGTGCCTCTTATGGCATCTTATGGAGCCAGGGGAGACCAGACGACAACCGCCCACACGGGGGTCATCTAAGGTGCACAGGAGACGGGCAGTGGTGCTGCCCATAGCATCGTGCGGGGCTGGGTGGTTCCGGAAGATGATGGCCAGCGGTGGTGGCTTCGAGTGCATCGGCTCGTCCCGAGCGTCAGTGCCAGCCATCGGGCCTTCGCTTGTGCTGCCCAAGGCCTTGTCTGTTGGCTGACACTGGATGGTGGTTTTGCAGAGGCAGGACACCACACGGCGGGCTGGTAGTGGTGCCCGTGTGCCCTGCGGAGGAGGAGCTCATCTGGGTGGTTTCTCTCCAGCCGTCTGCTGGGAGCCAAGTATGGTCCAGTGGCCCAGGGATGCTCCCCGTGGAAGTGGGAACTCTGCTGGAAAAAGTGGGAAAAGCCAGCCGCTAAAGGCACAGGATCCCGGAGGAACAGCCTGTGACCAGTGCAGTGAGCAGGTGCAGGGTGCTCCCTGTCAGGAGGGATATGGGGCAACGCCCGGGGACGGTAAGAAATGGCGGGCGAACAAGGTGGATCTGGGAAGGCAGCGAGAGGTGTGGGGCACGAACCTTAGGAAGGAGGAAACGGTCCACATGGAAAAATGGGTTGTGGTGTGCGCCAAACGATCCGAGGAAAGGGTCTGAAGCTAGGGAGAGGGTCTCCTTTGCCACTAACTCCTTCTCAGGCCAAGCACGCACTGAGTTGCTCAGCTAGGGCGAGCCTGGTCCATATGTCAGCTACGGGAAGCATCACAAAGTGGCCTGGGCTGCTGTGACGTCACCCAGGAGACACTTAACCAAGCCCCTATTGCCTTAATCAAACCGGCACCGCCCAGAGGAGACCCTGGTCCAAGGCCATGGCCTGGCCCCGAGGGCAACCCCAGTAGAATCCCTAGCCCCCTGGAATGCCCGCTGAGGTGCCATGCAGGTGTTTGGAAAAATGAGCACACCATGCGGACCATCGAGGGCTGCCGTGCCCGGATCTGTCAGAGCTCAGCCTGTCTGGATGCCGGCACTGCATGGGCTCGGCACCCAGAGTATGGCGGGAATCAAGTGCCTTGCTCCGCCCTCCCTCACACAATCCCTTAGCCCAGGGCTTGGTCAGGGCCCGGCGCCCAGCTACTACGTGGCTGTCTGGGGCACGGCCCACCCTTTCCTGGGCCTTCCCAGCTTCTCTGGGACACCTGGAGCCAGGCATGCCTTTTCGGCCATGGACAGCCTGGCGGCTGACTTCTGAGGAGTGTGCATACCCCATGAATTGCCTTTCTAGCTAGCGGCAGGTTTTTCCTTTGCTTCTCACAGAAAGCATAGGTCGGGGACCACAGGGTCTCAGCATAGCTACATCCCACGTTCTGACTGGGCTTTGCCACCCAGATTTTCTCTCTGATCTAGTTTTGGGGGCCTGTGTCTCGTAGTTGAATAACACAACACAGTAAAATGGGAAACACTTTCCATTTTTAAAATGCTTCTCCTTTAGACTCTTGGTCTCGATGGCGTCGCTGTTCTTGCCCGTCAGCCAAGCTGGATGCTTGTGGGGCAACCTTGCATCCTCTCAGCAGTCAACCTGTCCATTCCCAATCCTGACTGTTCATAATTTATGTTATAACCTGTGAAGCTCGTGTCCCGTGTCAGTAATCCTGCTTCTAGTTTCTCAGATCTTTGCTGGTGGACGTAGGCACTGCTTGCTCACTGCTTCACTGTGGAAGCACTGACATTGTTACAGAATAAAATATTAAATTCTCCATCCCCAATTCACGGTCTGGCCTTCACTTTGTCTACATATCATTCATTATGAGCCAAGCTCTCTGCTCCTTGAAAAGATCCTGTCTCGTGCCTTTTTTCTCTCTGAATTATTTCCTCTGGGGTTTGCCAACTCTTGCATCTGGCTTTTAAGAATTTTCAACCCATCAGAAGAACATGGATCGCTGAAGACCCACCTCTATGTCACCTCCTCTTGGAGGCTTCTGTGCAATCTCAATTAGGGGTGCCTTCCTCTCCATTCTCCATACTTGGTGAGAACATCCCTTATCAAATATGAGTGTGTCAGCTCGTGCACATCACTCTTCGGGTCTTGGGATCTGTTGAACAGTGGTGACAGTGAATGACTGGACTCGGCTTCAAAGCTTAGCTGCCCGTCCAGTGGTACCTGGTGCCTCTCGCTCCTCTGAAAACCGTTCGTTATGTTCCAAACCGTGTGGAACATAAATGCGGTTGAGATGCCACCGACGACACCTCAGTCCCTGCTGTGTATGCCTCCGGGTGCTTAGGGAGAGGCCCAGCGAGCCGAGCCCCCGAACTTATCTTTAACGGTGATGAGCGCAGAGCGTTTTGGACAGGCCCCATCTGCTGCTGCTACTGCTGCTGCTGTGATGACTCCTCTCTATGGCCCATTGTGGTAAGATACCAGAACTCTTCTTGATCTCTGCCTGTGCTTTCTCCGTAGTGGTGTAGTTTTGTTGTATGGGGGTGGCTCCTTTCGCATCTCTGTTGGAATTAAGTACGGGCTCAGAAATCCCTTGTGTCAATTTTCATTGTACTGTACCATCTTCTGTTTCTATGTCTTTGGGTTTTCTCCTGCTGCTACTGCTTTTCCTCTGAGAGGACCTGTACCACAGGCCTGTTGTTGTCAGAAGAGTAAACTTGGTGCTTTACTCACCACCATGTTTGAGGGACATTGGCGTCACCGCTGATAGGAGGAGGGACAGGTAGAAAGGAACACTGAGTTCTAGACGGGAGCAGTTGTGAGCAAAGAGTGTGTTGTGGAGTGACGTTTTCTTTTGAGCATCCAAACTTCCCTTGGTATCTGGTTATTGCTTCTTTACATTCGTAAACATCATAAAATCCACTGATTTCAAAAGCCCAGACGCATATTATTACAGCAATTCAGTTGTTCAGGTGAGAAAAAATGAGAAGGGCCTAGCTATAGCACTGAATATATGACTGAGCACTGCCACAACTGAGCAGAAAGAATCCACGGTGGCGGGAAGGGCTATTTACTACTGACTGTCTCTCTGGGCAATCAAACAGAATCACATTTATTTATTTATTTTTTGGTGTCAGTAATGTACAATTACATGAGCAACTTTATGTTTACTAGGCTCCCCTTCCTATACCATCCCCCACATTGTCAAGTCCACTCCCCACTCCTCATTACAGGCGCTGTCCATCAATGTAGTAAGTTGCTTTTGAATCACTACCTGTCTTCTGAGTGTTATACTGCAATCCCTGTGGCCCCCCACGCCCTACGTTTTGTGTGCAGATTGTAATGCCCCCTTTACACCCTCATCCCTCCTTTCCCACCCATCCTCCCAGGTCCCTTTCCCTTTGGTAACTGTTAGTCCATTCTTGGGTCTGTGAGTCTGCTGCTGTTTTGTTCCTTCCCGTTTTTCCTTTGTTCTCATACCTCACAGAGGAGTGAAATCCTTGGTACTTGTCTTTCTCCACCTGGCTTATTTCACTGAGAATAACACCCTCTAGCTCCTTCCGTGTTGTTGCAAATGGTGGTAGGACTTGTTTTCTTCTTATGGCTGAATGATATTCCATAGTGTGTATGTACCACCTCTTCTTTATCCATTCATCCCCTGATGGACACTTAGGTTGCTTCCATTTCTTTGCTATTGTAAAGAGTGCTGCGATCAACATAGGGGTGCATCTGTCTCTTTCAAACTGGGCTCCTGCACACTTAGGGTAAATTCCTAGGGAGGAATTCACGGGTCAAATAGTATTTCTGTTCTTCGGTTTTTTGGGGAACCTCCATACTGCTTTCCACAATGGTTGAGCTGACTGACATTACCACCAGCAATGTAGGAGGGCTCCCGTTTCTCCACACCTTTGCCGACATCTGTTGTTGTCTGTCTTTTGGGTGGTGGCCATCCTAACTGCTGTGAGTTGATACCCCACTGTGGATTAATGTGTATTTCTCTGATAGTTAACGATGTGCAGCATCTTTTCATTTGCCTGTTGGCCACCTGAAATTGCTTCTGTGGAGAAGTGTCTGTTCAGATTCTCTGCCCATTTTGTAATTGGATTTATTTGCTATTTGTGTGTTGAGGTTCGTGAGCTCTTGATACATGTTTTGGATGGCAACGCCTTATCAAATGTCTCATCAGTGAATATATTCTCAAATAATGAAGGATGTCTTTTGGTTCTACTGATGGTGGTCAAACAGAATCTTACTATAAACCCTTCCACTTCATTTAAAATCTGACTAATTATTCCTTTTTTCCTGAACACCAAACAGCCGAGAAAATTGGAATGAAGAGGAGAAGCTGTGATGCAGGACCATCTAGTGTAAAACTGAGAGGTGAGGTGGTGTGGAGACTGGTAGGTTGTATCTTGCCATTTGCTGCTTTCAATTGTCATAGGGAAAAAAGATTGCCAAGGAGATGAAGCCCAGGGTGTTGACGTCTCCTAGTATCGGAGGAGCCACGTAGCCTCTAGCCATTGATGGGAAGGCTAGCATGCGGCACTGTTGTCTTTCCTGTGGTGTTAAATGAGCGGCGTCCCCCATATGCAGTTCAGTCAGAGCCCATGTGGGACTGTCCTGACACAGGCTGGGTGGACCCTAGGGCTGTGCCGTTCCTGCTGGGCTCTTGCAGCACCCCTCTCGGGACCGGGCCTTAGCAGCGCTCCCGGAGAAAGAGAGAGAGATAGAGAGAATTGTGCTCTAGAGATAGGGGCAGTTTTATTTTCTGTAGCTCCCTGAGCATGCTCCTGATGTTTATTTTGAGATCTCTTTCTCAGGAAGATTTATTTGAGTCCAGTTACCGGGTTCCTTTGAACGTTCATATTTGTAGGTGGCGCCCTCTAGCTCCGAGAATCTTTACTCTCTGGAGATGCTCAGCCCTTGGGGGGATGGCAGTGGTCCCAGGGGAGCAGTGCCAGTGCCCAACCCCGCCGGGAGTAAAGAGGTCTTTCCTTCTTCCCGACCACAGTGCCCATCTCCACTGCCAGGGCCAGTATGTGGAACATGCAGGGAGATGCTGCCGAAGGTGGGGACGGCCGTTTTGCAGGCCGGTGCTGGTGGTGAGGCAGGCCGTGTACCAGTCAGATCACGGTAAGGGGCCTGGGAGCAGCGAGGCCAGCCAGGGGGATGAAGCGACCAGAGCTCCTGAAAAATTCCCCGCCTGCCGGGCAGAGTGCAAGTGGGCAGTTTGGCACACCTGTCCTTTCTCCTGCGTGGCAAGCCCTGTGGAAGCCTTGCCCCTTTAGCAGTTCTCTCACTGTTAGGAGTCTCTCAGACTATCCGCCTTTTTTTGTCCCACAGCGGCCAGATGTGGATCCCTGTGTTGTCCCACAAGTGGCTGGAACCTCAAGGCTCTCGAAGTCTTCTGCCTCTCTTTGCTTTCCAACCCCACCAATCCTCCTGTGCACACCACATGTATGGTAGGTTCATGCTCAGAGAGCACATCTCCAGGGCTGTACAGCACACTTCTCCTTGAGGTGACAGGATGCCGCAGCAGCTTTCCTCCCTGCTGTTCTTCCACGATTTGATGTAGTTGTTCTATTTCCAAATAGTACGTATGTATGTGGTTTTGATTTTGGGAGGATGTTTCCGCATCCCCTCTCATGTGAGCCGGGGTCATTAATCCCATCAGCACATCTTTTTTATGTTTTTCTTTTTCAGTTTCACTTGTCTAGTGTACCTGTTCCCAACCCCTCAACTTGTAGTTATGCTTCGTCCTTGGAAACCAAGTGAGTCCCTTGAAAGGGAGCACGTAGGTGGTCTTGAGTTTTCATCCCTTCTTTTAACCATGTGTCTTTTGATTTTTAGCACTCAGAGACTGTCCGTTTATTCTGACAATTGAGAGCTGTGTCCTTATTGCACATGAAATATCTTTTTTGTCATCATTAATCTACAATCACGCGAAGAACATTATGATCACCAAGTACACCAAGTCCTTCCCCAAAACCCTGTTATAGTCGCTATCCATCAGCGTTGGTTGCTGTACACCGATTCAACATGTCCCCCCCCATACACCACGTTACAGTCGCTGTCCATCAGCGTGTAGTAAGATGCTGTAGAATCTCTAATTGACTTCTCTGTGTTGTACAGCCCTCGCCATGCACAACAGCCCCCATGCATTATACATGGTAATCCTAATGCCCCCTTTCTTTCTAACTGCCCTTATCCTTCCCTTCCAACCCACCCAGCCCAGGCACTTTCCCTTTGGTAACTGTTAGTACTCTCTCGGTTTCTGTGAGTCCGCTGCTGTATTTTTCCTTCAGTTTTTCTTTTTTGTTATACTCCACACATCAGTGAAATCATTTGGAACTTGTCTTTCTCTGCCTGGCCTATTTCACTGAGCATAATACCCTCTAGCTCCATCCACATTGTTGCAAATGGTAGGATTTGTTATCTTCTTACGGCTGCTTACTGCACTTTTTAAACTGGATTTCTGTCTTCTCTTTGGTCTGTATTTTCACTATGTGCTTTCACCATTTCTTTCCTGGTTATGAGCAATACCTTTATGTTAATCGATATGTACCTATATTTATCTATCTGTCTGTATGTCTATCTATCAATCAATCAGTCATCTTTTTGTCTGAACATCTGGCCTTGTATGCAGAACAGTTAACAACATAGACAATGTCCCTTTGCTACTTTATGCTTCCAAAAATCTTGCAAGGTAACTAGGTTGTAAGGAGAGTCCTGGGTTCCCTGAGACACTTGCAGGTTGAGTCAGAAGTGTACTTACAAAACCAGAAAATGGTTGTGCCGGGACTTGAACCCGTGTCTCTATCCTCTGTCCTCTTTCATCTCCTTCTAATTTGTTGTCTGTATTTCGCCACATTCATTGACTAAGTGCTCCCTGAAGACCACGAGTATCATTCCTCTGGGCCTGTTGTCAACAGAAAAGTAAACTTGTTGCTTTGCACACCACCATGTTTGAAGGACATCAGCGTGATAACCGCCGATAGGACGGAGTGTCAAATAAAAAGGAACACCAATTTCTAGACAGGAGCAGGTGGGAGTTAAGAGTGTATTGTGGAGTGACGTGTCTTTTTGAGTGTCCAAACATCCCTCTTTAGGTGGTTATTAGATCTTCACATTCGTGAACATCATAAAACCCACTGATTTCAAAGGCCCAGACCCATATTATTACAGCAATTCAGTTGTTGATTTGAGAGAAAATGAGAAGGATATTGCTGCACCACTAAATCTATGTCTGGGCACTGCTGATACCAAACAAAAAGCATTCACAGTGGCCAGATATGGCTATTTTCTACTGACTGTCTCTGGGGGACACACACAGAATCCATTTGATTGATTGTTTTTCGGATTCACTTATGTTGGGTACCTCTCACCACCCCTACGGCTTGTAGTTTTTCTGTGTCCTTGGATCTCAAGTGAGTCTCCTCTAAGAGAGAACGTAGGTGTTCTTGAGTTTTCATCCCTTCTTTTATCAATGTGTCTTTTGTTTGGAGCACTCAAAGCCTGTCCTTTTACACTAATGATTCAGAGCTGTGCCCTTATTGCACTTTAAAATTCTTTTTTTATCCTTAATCTACAATCACTTGAAGAACATTATGTTTACTAGGATCCCCCCTTCATCAAGTCCTCCAGAAAAACCTCTTACAGAATGTGTCCATCAGCATAGTTGGATGCTGTAGACTAATTAAACATGAACCCCCACACACACCCCGTTACAGTCGCTGTCCATCAGCCTGTAGTAAGATGTTGTAGAATCTCTACTTTTCTTCTCTGTGTTGTACAGCACTCCCCATGCCCAACCGTCCGCACGCATTATTCATGCTAATAATAATATCCCCTTTCTTTCTTCCTGCCCTTATCCCTCCCTTATCACCCACCCTGCCCAGTACATTTCCCTTTGGTATCTGTGAGTCCACTCTCGGGTTCTGTGATTCTGCTGCTGTTTATTTCCATCAGTTTTTCTATGTTGTTGTACTCTACACATGAGTAAAATCATTTGGTACTTGTCTTTCTCCTCCTGGACTATTTCACTGAGCATACTACCGTCTAACTCCATCCACATCATTGTAAACGGTAGGATTTGTTTTCTTCTTATGGCTCCTTACTGCACACTTTAACTGGATTTCATTCTTCCTTTTTGTTTTGTACTATCACTATGTGTTTTCACCATTTATCTCCCAGTTATGAGCAATAGCTTTGTGTTAATCCATATGTAGCTGTATCTATCTATCTATCTATCTATCTATCTATCTATCTATCTATCTATCTGTCTGTAACCTATCTATCTATCTACTTACCTATCTATCTATCTTTCTGTCTATCTATCTATCTATCTATCTATCTATCTATCTATCTATCTATCTATCTATCAATCTATCTGCTTATCTTCCTGTATATCTTTCATGACTATCATCTATCTATCAATCATCTGTCGTCTATGTATCTATGAATCTATCATCTTTTTGTGTGCCCATATATTCTTATGTACAGAACAGTTAACAACATCGCGTATGTCACTTACCTACATTATGCTTCCAAAAACAGTGCAAGATGAGTAGGCTGTATTGAGAGCACTGGGTTCACTGAGACAATTGCAGGTTGAGTCAGCATCGTGTCCTTACAAATCCAGTAAATACTGGTGCAGGGACTTGAACTCATATCTCTGTCATCTGTCCTCTTTTCCCTCCTTCTCGATTGCTGACTGTATTTAGCCACATTCATTGACTAAGGTCTACCTTAAGACCACAAGTTTCATTCCTCAGGGCCTCTTGTAGACAGTAAAGTATACTTGGTGCTTTGCTTACCACCATGTTTGAGGGACATCGGCGTGATCACCGCTGATAGGAGGAGTGTCAAATAAAAAGGAACACCTATGTCTAAACAGGAGCATTTGGGAGCAAAGAGAGTGTTGTGGAGTTACGTGTTTGTTTGAGTGTCCAAACTTCACACTTTAGTTGGTTATTACTTCTTTACATTTGTGAACATCATAAAACACACTGATTTCCAAAGCCCAGACTCATATAATTCATCAAATCTGTTGTTGAGGTGTGAAAAAATGAGAAGGACGTTGCTAAACCACTAAATCAATGGCGGGGCACTGCTGAAAACAAACAAAAAGAATTCACGGTGGCTAGATACTGCTATTTTCTACTGGCTGTCTCTGGGGACTCAAACAGAATCCATTTGTTTGTTTGTTTGTTTCTCAGTTTCACTTGTGTAGGTTACCCGAATCCGCCCCTTCAGCTTGTAGTTTGTGTCCTTGGATCTCAAGTGAGTCTCCAGTAAGGGAGCACGTAGGTGGTCTTGTGTTTTCATCCCTTATTCTAAACCTGTGTGTTTTGATTGGAGCACTCAAAGAATATCCGTTTATTCTGATGATTCAGAGCTGTTCCTTTATTGCACTTAAAAATTTTCTTCGTTATCATTAATCTACAATCACGTGAAGAACATTACGTTTACTAGGCTTCCCATTCAACATTCCGCATCTAAAACTAATTACAGTCGCTGCCCATCATCGTGTAGTAAGATGGTGTAGAATCCCTACTGTCCTGTCTGTGCTGTACAGTCCTCCCCATGCTACTCCCACCACACACATTATACACACTAATACTAATGCCCCCTTTCTTTCTCCCCACCCTTATCCCTCCCTTTCCACCCAACCTGCCCAGTCACTTTCCAATTGGTAACTGTTAGCAAACTCGCGGGTTCTGTGAGTCTGCTGCTATTTTTTCTTCAGGTTTTCTTGGTTGTTATACTCCACACATGAGTGAAATCATTTGGTTCTTTTCTTTCTCCACCTGGCCTATTTCACTGAGCATAATACCCTCTAGCTCCATCCACGTTGTTGCAAATGGTAGGATTCGTTTTCTTCTTATGGCTGCTTACTGCTCTTTTTAGACTGGAGTTCATTATTATTTTTGTTTGTAGTATCGCTATGTGCTTTCACCATTGCTCTCCTGGTTATGAGCAGTAGCTTTGTGCTAATCGTTATGTACCTATATCTATCTATCTGTCTGTCTACCTATTTAACAATCAATCAATCTATCAGCTTTCTGTCTGCCCATCTGTCCTTGTGTACAGAACAGTTAAACACATAGCCTATGTCACTCTCCTACATTATGCTTCCAAAAATCCTGCAATGTAACTAATATTTAGGGAGAGCACTGGGTTCACCGAGACACTTGCAGATCGAGTCGGCCGCGTGTACCTACAAAAGCAGGAAATGGTTGTGCAGGGACTTGAAACCGTGTCTCTACCCACTGTCCTCTTTCATCTCCTTCTCACTTGCTGTCTGTATTTAGCCACATTCATTGAATAAGTGCTCCCTGAAGACCACAAGTGTCCTTCCTCTGGGCCTGTTGTCGACAGAAATGTTAACTTGTTGCTTTCCTCACCACCATGTTTGAAGGACATCGACGTGATCAATGCTGATAGGAAGGAGGGTCAAATAAAAAGGAACACCAATTTCTAGACAGGAGCAGTTGGGAGCTAAGAGTGTATTGTGGAGTGACATGTTTATTTGAGTGTCCAAACTTCACTCTTTAGGTGGTTATTACTTCACATTCGTGAAGATCATAAAACCCACCGATTTCAAAGGCAAAGATGCTTATTATTACAGCAACTAAGGTGCTGAGGTGAGAGAAAATGTGAAGGACGTTGCTGCACCACTAAATCTATGGCTGGGCCCTGCTGAAAACAAACAAAAAGAATTCACTGTTCCCAGATAGAGCTATTTTGTACTGAATGCCTCTGGGGGCTCAAACACAATCCATTTATTGGATTGTTTGTTTTTCAGTTTCACTCGTGTAGGGTACTTGTCCCCACACCTTCAGCTTGTAGTTTGTCTGTGTCCTTGGATCTCAAGTGAGTCTCCTGTAAGGAAGCACGTAGGTTTTTTGAGTTTTCATCCGTTCTTTAAACCCTGTGTCTTTTGTTTGCAGCACTCAGAGCCTGACCTTTTATTCTGATGATTCAGTACTGTGCCCTTATTGCACTTAAAAAAATTTTTTTGTTATCATTAGTCTACAATTACGTGAAGAACCTTATGTTTACTATGCTCCCCCTTCAACAAGTCCCCCCGAAAATCCTCTTCAGTCGCTGTCCTTCAGTGAGTAGTAAGATGCTATATAATCTCTAATAGTCTTCTCTGTGTTGTACAGCACTCCCCATGCTTTCTCGACCCCAGGCAATATACATGCTAACCCTAATGCCCCCATTCATTCTCCCCAAACTTATCCCTCCCTTCAGAACCTCCCTGCCCAGACCTTTTCCCTTTGGCAACTTTCAGTCAACTCTCGGGTTCTGTGAGTCTGCTGCTGTTTTTTTCCTTTAGTTTTTCTTTGTTGTTATACTCCACACATGAGTGAAATCATTTGATACTTGTCTTTCGCCGACTGACTTTTTTCTGTGAACATACTACCGTCTAGCTCCATGCACGTCATTGCAAATGGTAGCATTTGTTTTCTTCTTATGGCTGCTTACTGCACTTTGTAAACAGGGTTTCATTCTTCCTTTTCGTTTGTAGTTTAGCTATGTGCTCTCACCATTCATCTCCTGGTTATGAGCAACAGCTGTGTTTCAATTGATATATATCTGTATCTATTTATTGCTCTGTCTGTCTGTTTATCTATCTATCTTTCTATATAAAATTCTATCTCTCTGTCCTTCTCTCTATATATCTATCCATCTATCTAGCTTCCTATCAGCTATCATGTGTATCATCTGTCTATCTCTCATCTGTCATCTATCTATCTGTCTATCTATGAATAAATCATCTTTCTCTCTGCCCATCTCTCCTTATGTACAGAACAGTTAACAACATCACCTTTGTCACTTCCCTACATTATGCTTCCAAAAACATTGCAAGGTCACTAGGCCGCAGTTAGAGCACTGGGCTCACTGAGACAGTTACAGATCAGGTCAGCTGCGTGTGCTTACAAAACCAGTAAATGGTGGTGCAGGGACTTGAACCCGTATCTCTGTCCTCTGTCCTCTTAAACCTCTTTCTCGCTTGCTAACTGTATTTAACCACACTCATTGACTAAGTCCTCACTGAAGACCGCAAGAACACATCCTCTGGGCCTGTTGAAGAGAGAAAATTATACTTGGTGCTTTACTCACCACCATGTTTGAGGGACATTGGCGTGTTCACCACTGATAGGAGGAGGGACAAATAAAAAGGAACACCTATTTTTAGACAGGAGCATTTGGGAGCAAATTGTTTGTTGTGGAGAGACGTGTTTGGTTCAGTGTTCAAACTTCCCTCTTTATGTGGTTATTACTTCTTTACAATCGTGAACATCATAAAACCCAGTGATTTCGAAAACCGAGATGCATATTATTACAGCAATTCATTTGCTGATGTGAGATAAAATGAGAAGGACATTGCAGTACCACTAAATCTATACCTGGTCACTGCTGAAACCAAACAAAATAATTCACGGTGGCTAGTTAGGACTATTTTCTAGTGACTATCTCTGGGGACTCAAACAGAATCCATTTGTTTCTTTGTTTCTCAGATGCACTTATATAGGGTACCTGTCCGCAGCCCTTCAGCTTGTACTTTGTCTGTGTCCTTGGATCTCAAGTGAGTCTCCAGTAAGGGAGCAAATAGGTGATCTTGAGTTTTCATCAGTACTTCTAACCCTGTGTCTTTTGAGTGGAGCAGTCAAAGCCTGTAATTTTACTCTGATATTTGAGAGCTATGCTCTTACTGCACTTTGAAATATTTTTTTGTTCTCATTAATATACAATTACATGCAGAACGATATGTTTAGTAGTCTACCTCCTTCACCAAGTCCTTGCCAAATCCCAGTTACAGTCGCTGTCCGTCAGCTTGTAGTATGATGCTGTAGAATCACCACTTCCCTTCTCTGTGTTGTACAGCCCTCCCTATGACACTACACCCTACACATTGTTCTTGCAAATCCTAATGCCCCCATTCATTTTCCCCGCCCTTATCACTCCCTTCCCACAAACCCTACCAAGTCCATTTCTCTTTGGTAACGGTTAGTCCTCTCTTGGGTACTGTGTATCTGCTGCTGTTTTTTCCGTCAGTTTTTCTTTGTTGTCGTAATCCACACATGAGTGAAATCATTTCGTACATTTATTTCTCCGACTGGCCTAATTGACTGAGAATAATACCCTCTAGCTCCATCCACATTATAGCCAGTGATAGGATTTGTTTTCTTCTTATGGCTTCTTACTGCACTTTTTAAATTGCATTTTACTCTTCTTTTTTGTTTGTAGTTTCGCTGTGTGCTTCAACCATTGCTCTCATTTTTATGAGCAGTAGCTTTGTGTTAATCGATATGTTCCTATATCTATCTATCTGTCTGTCTATCTATCTATCTGTCTAGCTATTTAAAATCAATCAATCATCTTTTTGTCTGCCCATCTGTCCTAGTGTACGGAACAGTTAACCACATAGCCTATGTCACTTTCCTACATTATGCTTCCAAAAATCCTGCAAGGTTACTATTCTGTAGGGAGAGCACTGGGATCACCGAGACACTTGCAGGTCGTGTCGGCCGCGTGTACTACAAAACCAGTAAATGGTTCTGCAAGGACATGAACATGTGTCTCTATCCTCTGTTCTCTTTCATCTCCTTCTAATTTACTCTCTGTATTTAGCCACATTCATTGACTAAGTGTTCCCTGAAGACCACAAGTATCCTTCCTCTGGGCCTGTAGTCGACAGAAAATTAAACTTCTTCCTTTGATTACCACCATGTTTGAAGGACATCAGCATGATCACTGCGGATAGGACGGAGGGTCAAATAAAAGGAACACCAGTTTCTAGACAGGAGCAGTTGAGAGCTAAGAGTGTACTGTGGAGTGACATGTTTATTTGAGTGTCCAAAATTCCCTCTTTAAGTGGTTATTACTTCACATTCGTGAAGATCATAAAACAAACCAATTTCAATGGCCCAGAATCTTAATATTACAGCAACTCAGTTGTTGAGGTGAGATAAAATGTCAAGGACGTTGCTGCACCAATTAATCTATGGCTGGGCCTTGCTGAAAACAAACAAAAAAATTCACGATGGCCAGATAGGGCTATTTACTGTTGACTGTTTCTGGGGGCTCATACAGAATTCATTTGTTTGATTGTTTGTTTTTCAGTTTCATTCGTGTAGGGTACTTGTCCCCACACCTTCAGCTGGTAGTTTGTCTGTGTCCTTGGATCTCAAGTGAGTCTCCTGTAAGGAAGCACGTAGGTTTCTTGAATTTTCATCCGTTCTTTTAATCCTGTGTCATTTGTTTGCAGCACTCAGAGCCTGACCTTTAATTCTGATGATTCAGAGCTGTGCCCTTATTGCACTTAAACATTTTTTTTGTAGTCATTAATCTACAATCACGTGAAGAATATTATGTTTACTATGCTCCCCATTCACCAAGTCCAACCCCAAAAACCTCTTACAGTCGCTGTCCGTCAGCATAGTTGGATGCTATAGACCCCTTCACCATGTACCCTTTCACAGACACCGTTACAGTCGCTGTCAATCAGCGAGTAGTAAGATGCTATATAATCTCTAATAGTCTTCTCTGTGTTGACAGCACTCCCCATGACCCAAAACCCCACGCAATATACATGCTAATCCTAATGCCCCCATTCTTTCTCCCCGCACTTATCCCTTCCTTCAGAACCACCCTGCCCAGTTCCTTTCCCTTTGGCAACTTTTAGTCAACTCTACGGTTCTGTGAGTCTTCTGCAGTTTTTTTCCTTCAGTTTTTCTTTGTTGTTATATTCCACACATGAGTGAAATCATTTGATACTTGTCTTTCGCCGCCTGACCTATTTCTCTGAACATACTACCGTCTAGCACCATCAACGTCAATGCAAATGGTAGGATTTGTTTTCTTCTTATGGCTGCTTACTGCACTTCGTAAACTAGATTTCATTCTTCCTTTTTTTTGTAGTTTAGCTATGTGTTCTCACCATTCATCTCCTGGTTATGAGCAACAGCTTTGTGTCAATCGATATGTATCTGTATTTAATTATTGCTCTGTCTGTCTGTATATCTATATATCTTTCTATATATCCTACTATCTCTCTGTCCTTCTCTCTATATATCTATCCATCTATCTAGCTTCCTATCATCTATCATGTGTATCATCTATCTATCTCTCATCTGTTATCTATCTATCTGTCTATCTATGAATAAATCATCTCTCTGTCTGCCCATCTATCCTTATGTACAGAACAGTTAACAACATCACCTATGTCACTTCCTTACATTATGCTTCAAAAAACATTGCAAGGTCACTAGGCCGCAGGGAGAGCACTGGGCTCACTGAGACAGTTGCAGATAGAGTCAGCCGCGTGTGCTTACAAAACCAGTAAATGGTGGTGCAGGGACTTGAAACCGTATCTCTGTCCTCTCTCCTCTAATACCTCCTTCTCGCTTGCTAACAGTATTTAGCTACATTCATTGCCTAAGTGCTCTCTGAAGACCCCAAGTATACTTCCTCTCTGCCTGTTGTAGACATAAAAGTATACTTGGTGCTTTACTCACCAACATGTTTTAGGGACATAGGCATGTTCACCACTGATAGGAGGAGGGACAAATAAAAAGGAACACCTATTTCTAGACAGGAGCATTTGGGAGCAAATTGTTTGTTGTGGAGAGACGTGTTTGGTTCAGTGTTCAAACTTCCCTCTTTATGTGGTTATTACACCTTTACAATCGTGAACATCATAAAACCCAGTGATTTCAAAAGTCCAGATGCATATTATTACAGCAATTCATTTGTTGATGTGAGAATAAATGAGAAGGACATTGCAATACCACTAAATCTATACCTGGTCACTGCTGAAACTAAACGAAAAGAATTCACGGTGGCTAGGTAGGACTATTTTCTAGTGACTGTCTCTGGGGACTCAAAGAGAATCCATTTGTTTCTTTGTTTCTCAGATTCACTTGTATTGGGTACCTGTCCGCGCCCCTTCAGCTTGTAGTTTGTCTCTGTCCTTGGATCTCAAGTGAGTCTCCAGTTAGGGAGCACGCAGGTGCTCTTGAGTTTTCATCAGTTCTTCTAACTGTGTGTCTTTTGATTGGAGCAGTCAAATCCTCTACTTATATTCTGTAAATTGATAGCTCTGCTGTTACTGCACTTTGAAATTTTTTTTTGCTCTCATCTATATACAATCACATGCAGAACATTATGTTTACTAGTCTACCCCCACACCAAGTCCTCGCCAAATCCCAGTTACAGTCGTTATCCGTCAGCATGCATTAAGATACTGTAGAATCACTACTTGTCTTCTCCGTGTTGTAAAGCCCTCCCCATGACCCTACACCCTACACATTATTCTTGCTAATCCTAAGGGCATCATTCTTTTTTTCCCGACATTATCACTCCCTTCCCACAAACCCTACCGAGTCCCTTGCTCTTTGGTAACTGTTAGTCCACTCTCGGGTTCTGTGAGTCTGCTGCTGTCTTTTCCTTCAGTTTTTCTTTGTTATCATACTCCACACATGAGTGAAATCATTTGGTACATGTATTTCTCCGACTGGCCTATTTGACTGAGCATAATACCCTCTAGCTCCATCCACGTTATTTCAAATGATAGGATTTGTTTTCTTCTTATGGCTGCTTTCCGCACTTTTAAAACTGGATTTTATTCTTCTTTTTCCTTTTTAGTTTCGCTATGTGCTTCAACCATTGCTCTCATGGTTATGAGCAATAGCTTTGTGTTAAACGATATGTACCTATATCTATCTGGCTGTCTGTCTATCTATCTATCAATCAACCAATCAATTAATCATCATTTGTCTGCCTATCTGTCCTTGTGTACAGAACAGTTAACGACATAGCCTATGTCACTTTCCTACATTATACTTCCAAAAATCGTGCAAGGTAACTAGGCTGTAGGGAGAGCACTGGGTTCACCGAGACACTTGCAGTTCGAGTCGGCCGCGTGTACCTACAAAACCAGGAAATGGTTGTGCTGGGACTTGAACCCGTGTCTCTATCCTCTGTCCTCTTTCATCTCCTTCTAAATTGCTGTCTGTATTTAGCCACATTCATTGACTAAGGGCACCCTGAAGATCTCAAGTATCATTCCTCTGGGCCTGTTGTCGACAGAAAAGTAAACTTGTTGCTTTGCTCACCACCATGTTTGAAGGACATCGGCGTGGTTACCGCCGATAGGACGGAGGGTCAAATAAAACGGAACACCAATTTCTAGACAGGAGCAGTTGGGAGCTAACAGTGTATTGTGGAGTGACGTGTTTATTTGAGTGTCCAAACTTCCCTCTTTAGGTGGTTATTAGATTTTCACATTCGTGAACATCATAAAATCCACTGATATCAAAGGCCCAGATGCTTATTATTACAGCAACTAGGTTGTTGAGGTGAGAGAAAATGAGAAGTGTGTTGCTGCACCACTAAATCTATGGCTGGGAACTGTTGAAACCAAACAAAAAGAATTCACGGTGGCCAGAGAGGGCTATTTTCTGCTGACTGTCTCTGTGGACTCAAACAGAATCGATTTGCTTGATTGTTTGATTTTCCGTTTCACTCATGTAGGGTACTTGTCCACACACCTTCGGCTTGTAGTTTGTCTGTGTCCTTGGATCTCAAGTGAGTCTCCTGTAAGTAAGCACGTAGGTGTCTTGAGTTTTCATCCCTTGTTTTATCCCTGTGTCTTTTGTTTGCAGCACTCAGTGCCTGACCATTTATTCTGATGATTCAGAGCTGTGCACTTATTGCACTTAAAGAATATTTTTTATCATTAATCTACAATCACGTGAAGAACATTATGTTTACTATGCTCCCCCCTTCACCAAGTCCCCCCGAAAAACCTCTTCAGTCACTGTCGATCAGCGTAGTTGGATGCTGTAGACCCCTTCACCATGTCCCCCCCAAAAGTCCCCGTTACAGTCACTGTCCAACAGTGGGTAGTAAGAAGCTATATGATCTCTACTAGCCTTCTCTGTGTTGTACAGTACTCCCCATGCACACCCGACCCCGCGCATTATACATGGTAAACTTAATGCCCCCATTTTTTCACCCCACACTTATCCCTCTCTTCAGACTCACCCTGCCCAGTCCTTTTTCCTTTCGTTACTTTTAGTCAACCCTCGGGTTCTGTGAGTCTGCTGCTGTTTTTTTACTTCAGTTTCTCTTTGTTGTTATACTCCACACATGAGTGAAATCACTTGGTACTTGCCTTTATCCGCCTGACCTATTTTTTATGAACATACTACCGTCTTGCTCCATCCACGTCATTGCAAATGGTAGTATTTGATTTCTCCTTAAGGCTGCTTACTGCAATTTTTAAACTGGATTTCATTCTTCTTTTTTGTTTGTAGTTTAGCTATGTTATTCACCATTCAACTCCTGATTATCAACAATAGCTTTGTGTCAATCGACATGTATCTGCATCTATCTATCAAAAGTTCTGTCTGTCTATCTTTGTATCTATGTATGTATATATCTATGTATCTATGTATCTATCTATGTATCTATCTATCTATCTTCCTATCATCTATCTATGATGTCTATCATCTATTAATCTATGTACCTATCTATCTAACTTTCACCTGTCGTCTGTCTACCTATCTATCTATGAAACAATCATCTTTTTGTCTGCCCATCTATCCTTATGTACAGAACAGTTAACAACAAAGCCTATGTCTCTTCCCTACATTATGCTTCCAGAAAACTTGCAAGGTAACTAAGCCATAGGGAGAGCACTGTGTTCACCGATACGCTTTCAGGTAGAGTCAGCAGAGTGTGCTTACAAAAGCAGTAAATGGAGGTGAAAGGACTTGAACCCGTATCTTTGTCCTCTGTCCTCTTATACTTCCTGCTCGCTTGGTGACTTTATTTAGCCACATTCAGTGAGTAAGTGATCCCTGAAGACCACAAGTATCCTTCGTCTGGGCCTGTTGTCAACAGAAAAGTGTACTTGGCCCTTTGCACACCACCATGTTTTAGGGACATTGGCGTGATCACTGCTGATAGGTGGAGGGACAAATATGAATTAACACCTATTTCTGGACAGGAGCAGTTGGGAACAAAGAGTGTGTTGTGGAGTGAAGTGTTTATTTGAGTGTCCAAACTTCCCTCTTTAGGTGGTTATTACTTCTTTACATTCGTGAACATCATAAAAAGCAATGATTATAAATGCCCAGACGCATATTATTACAGCAATTCATTTGTTGAGGTGAGAGGAAATGAGAAGGAAGTTGCTGCACCACTAAATCTATGCCTGAGCACTGCTGAAACCAAACAAAAAGAATTCACGGTGGCTAGATAGGGCTATTTTCTACTGACTCTCTCTGGGGTCCAAAACAGAATCCATTTCTTTCTTTGTTTCTCAGTTTCACTTGTGTAGGGTACCTGTCCCCGCCCCTTCAGCTTGTAGTTTGTCTGTGTCCTTGGATCTCAAGTGAGTCTCCAGTAAGGGAGCACGTAGGTGGTCTTGAGTTTTCATCAGTTCTTCTAACCCTGTGACTTTTGATTGGAGCACTCAAAGGCTGTACTTTTATTCTGATATTTGAGAGCTGTGCTCTTACTGCACTTTGAAATTCTTTTTGTTCTCATTAATATACAATCACATGCAGAACATTATGTTATTCTGTCTACCCTCTTCACCAAGTCACCCCAAATCCCAGTTACAGCCGCTCTCCGTCAGCATGTACTAAGATGCTGTAGAATCACTACATGTCTTCTCAGTGTTGTACAGCCCTACCCATGACACCCGACCCTACACATTATACATGCTAATCCTAATGCCCCCATTCTTTTTCCCCGCAATTATTACTCCCTTCCAACAAACCCTACTCAGTCCTTTTCTCTTTGGTAACTGTAAGTCCACTCTCGGGTTCTGTGAGTCTGTTGCTGTCTTTTTCTTCAGTTTTTCTTTGTTATCATACTCCACACATGAGTGAAATCATTTGGTACATGTATTTCTCCGCCTGGCCTATTTGACTGAGCATAATGCTCTCTAGCTCCATGCACGTTATTTCAAATGATAGGATTTGTTTTCTTCTTATGGCTGCTTACTGCACTTTTAAAACTGGATTTCATTCTTCCTTTTTGTTTGTAGTTTTGCAATGTGCTTTCACCATTGCTCTCCTTGTTATGAGCAGTAGCTTTGTGCTAATCGATATGTACCTATATCTATCTATCTGTCTGTCTATCTATTTATCAATCACTCAATCAATCATCCTTTTGTCTGTCCATCTGTCCATGTGTACAGAACAGTTAACCATATACCCTATATCACTTTCCTGCACTATGCTCCCAAAAATCCTGCAAAGTATCTAGGCTGCAGAGGGAGCACTGGGTTAACCGAGACACTTGCAGTTCGAGTCGGACGCGTGTACCTACAAAAGCAGGAAATGGTTGTGCTGGGACTTGAACCCGTGTCTCTATCCTCTGTCCTCTTTCATCTCCTTCTAACTTGCTGTCTGTATTTAGCCACATTCATTGACTAAGGGCTCCCTGAAGATCTCAAGTATCATTCCTCTGGGCCTGTTGTCGACAGAAAAGTAAACTTGTTGCTTTGCTCACCACCATGTTTGAAGGACATCAGCGTGATCACCGCCGATAGGACGGAGGGTCAAATTAAAAGGAACACCAATTTCTAGACAGGAGCAGTTGGGAGCTAACAGTGTATTGTGGAGTGACGTATTTATTTGAGTGTCCAAACTTCCCTCTTTAGGTGGTTATTAGATTTTCACATTCGTGAACATCATAAAATCCACTAATTTCAAAGGCCCAGATGCTTATTATTACAGCAACTCAGTTGTTGAGGTGAGAGAAAATGAGAAGTATGTTGCTGCACGACTAAATCTATGGCTGGGAACTGTTGAAACCAAACAAAAAGAATACACGGTGGCCAGATAGGGCTATTTTCTGCTGACTGTCTCTGGGGACTCAAACAGAATCCATTTGCTTGATTGTTTGATTTTCCGTTTCACTCGTGTAGGGTACTTGTCCACACACCTTCGGCTTGTAGTTTGTCTGTGTCCTTGGATCTCAAGTGAGTCTCCTGTAAGTAAGCACGTAGGTGTCTTGAGTTTTCATCCCTTCTTTTATCCCTGTGTCTTTTGTTTGCAGCACTCAGTGCCTGACCTTTTATTCTGATGATTCAGAGCTGTGCACTTATTGCACTTAAAGAATATTTTTTATCATTAATCTACAATCACGTGAAGAACATTATGTTTACTATGCTACCCATTCACCAAGTCCCACCGAAAAACCTCTTCAGTCACTGTCGATCAGCGTAGTTGGATGCTGTAGACCCCTTCACCATGTCCCCCACAAAAGTCCCCGTTACAGTCACTGTGCATCAGTGAGTAGTAAGATGCTATATGATCTCTACTAGTCTTCTCTGTGTTGTACAGTACTCCCCATGCACACCCGACCCCGCGCATTATACATGCTAAACTTAATGCCCCCATTCTTTCTCCCCACACTTATCCCTCCCTTCAGACTCACCCTTCCCAGTCCTTTTTCCTTTGGTTACTTTTAGTCAACTCTCGGGTTCTGTGAGTCTGCTGCTGTTTTTTTACTTCAGTTTTTCTTTGCTGTTATACTCCACACATGAGTGAAATCACTTGGTACTTGCCTTTATCCGCCTGCCCTATTTTTCTGAACATACTACCGTCTTGCTCCATCCACGTCATTGCAAATGGTAGTATTGTTTTCTTCTTAAGGCTCCTTACTGCACTTTTTATACTGGATTTAATTCTTCCTTTTTTTTGTAGTTTAGCTATTTTATTCACCATTCAACTCCTGGTTATGAACAATAGCTTTGTGTCAATCGACATGTATCTGTGTCTATCTATCTAAAGGTCTGTCTATCTATGTATCTATGTATGTATCTATGTATGTATCTATCTATGTATCTATCTATCTATCTTCCTATCATCTATCTATGATGTCTATCATCTATTAATCTATGAACCTATCTATCTATCTTTCACCTGTCGTCTGTCTAAATATCTATCTATGAAACAATCATCTTTTTGTCTGCCCATCTATCCTTATGTACAGAACATTTAACAACATAGCCTATGTCTCTTCCCTACATTATGCTTCCAGAAACCTTGCAAGGTAACTAAGCCATAAGGAGAGCACTGTGTTCACCGATAGGCTTTCAGGTAGAGTCAGCAGAGTGTGCTTACAAAACCAGTAAATGGAGGTGAAAGGACTTGAACCCGTATCTTTGTCCTCTGTCCTCTTATACTTCCTGCTCGCTTGGTGACTTTATTTAGCCACATTCAGTGAGTAAGTGATCCCTGAAGACCACAAGTATCCTTCGTCTGGGCCTGTTGTCAACAGAAAAGTGTACTTGGCCCTTTGCACACCACCATGTTTGAGGGACATTGGCGTGATCACTGCTGATAGGTGGAGGGACAAATATGAATTAACACCTATTTCTGGACAGGAGCAGTTGGGAACAAAGAGTGTGTTGTGGAGTGAAGTGTTTATTTGAGTGTCCAAACTTCCCTCTTTAGGTGGTTATTACTTCTTTACATTCGTGAACATCATAGAAAGCAATGATTATAAATGCCCAGACGCATATTATTACAGCAATTCATTTGTTGAGGTGAGAGGAAATGAGAAGGAAGTTGCTGCACCACTAAATCTATGCCTGAGCACTGCTGAAACCAAACAAAAAGAATTCACGGTGGCTTGATAGGGCTATTTTCTACTGACTCTCTCTGGGGTCCAAAACAGAATCCATTTCTTTCTTTGTTTCTCAGTTTCACTTGTGTAGGGTACCTGTCCCCGCCCCTTCAGCTTGTAGTTTGTCTGTGTCCTTGGATCTCAAGTGAGTCTCCAGTAAGGGAGCACGTAGGTGGTCTTGAGTTTTCATCAGTTCTTCTAACCCTGTGTCTTTTGATTGGAGCACTCAAAGGCTGTACTTTTATTCTGATATTTGAGAGCTGTGCTCTTACTGCACTTTGAAATTCTTTTTGTTCTCATTACTATACAATCACATGCAGAACATTATGTTATTCTGTCTACCCTCTTCACCAAGTCACCCCAAATCCCAGTTACAGCAGCTCTCCGTCAGCATGTACTAAGATGCTGTAGAATCACTACATGTCTTCTCTGTGTTGTACAGCCCTACCCATGACACCCCACCCTACACATTATACATGCTAATCCTAATGCCCCCATTCTTTTTCCCCGCACTTATTACTCCCTTCCCACAAACCCTACCCAGTCCCTTTCTCTTTGGTAACTGTTAGTCCACTCTCGGGTTCTGTGAGTCTGCTGCTGTCTTTTCCTTCAGTTTTTCTTTGTTATCATACTCCACACATGAGTGAAATCATGTGGTACATGTATTTCTCCGCCTGGCCTATTTGACTGAGCATAATACCCTCTAGCTCCATCCACGTTATTTCAAATGATAGGATTTGTTTTCTTCTTATGGCTGCTTACTGCACTTTTTAAACTGGATTTCATTCTTCTTTTTTGTTTGTAGTTTTGCAATGTGCTTTCACCATTGCTCTCCTTGTTATGAGCAGTAGCTTTGTGCTAATCGATATGTACCTATATCTATCTATCTGTCTGTCTATTTATCAATCACTCAATCAATCATCCTTTTGTCTGTCCATCTGTCCATGTGTACAGAACAGTTAACCATATACCCTATATCACTTTCCTGCACTATGCTCCCAAAAATCCTGCAAAGTATCTAGGCTGCAGAGGGAGCACTGGGTTCACCGAGACACTTGCAATTCGAGTCGGCCGCGTGCACCTACAATACCAGGAAATGTATGTGCTGGGACTTGAACCCGTGTCTCTATCCTCTGTCCTCTTTCATCTCCTTCTAACTTGCTGTCTGTATTTAGCCACATTCATTGACTAAGGGCTCCCTGAAGATCTCAAGTATCATTCCTCTGGGCCTGTTGTCGACAGAAAAGTAAACTTGTTGCTTTGCTCACCACCATGTTTGAAGGACATCAGCGTGATCACCGCCGATAGGACGGAGGGTCAAATAAAACGGAACACCAATTTCTAGACAGAAGCAGTTGGGAGCTAACAGTGTATTGTGGAGTGACGTGTTTATTTGAGTGTCCAAACTTCCCTCTTTAGGTGGTTATTAGATTTTCACATTCGTGAACATCATAAAATCCACTGATTTCAAAGGCCCAGATGCTTATTATTACAGCAACTCAGTTGTTGAAGTGAGAGAAAATGAGAAGTATGTTGCTGCACCACTAAATCTATGGCTGGGAACTGTTGAAACCAAACAAAAGAATTCACGGTGGCCACATAGGGCTATTTTCTGCTGACTGTCTCTGGGGACTCAAACAGAATCCATTTGCTTGATTGTTTGATTTTCCGTTTCACTCGTGTAGGGTACTTGTCCACACACCTTCGGCTTGTAGTTTGTCTGTGTCCTTGGATCTCAAGTGAGTCTCCTGTAAGTAAGCACGTAGGTGTCTTGAGTTTTCATCCCTTCTTTTATCCCTGTGTCTTTTGTTTGCAGCACTCAGTGCCTGACCTTTTATTCTGATGATTCAGAGCTGTGCACTTATTGCACTTAAAGAATATTTTTTATCATTAATCTACAATCACGTGAAGAACATTATGTTTACTATGCTCCCCCCTTCACCAAGTCCCCCCGAAAAACCTCTTCAGTCACTGTCGATCAGCGTAGTTGGATGCTGTAGACCCCTTCACCATGTCCCCCCCAAAAGTCCCCGTTACAGTCACTGTCCATCAGTGAGTAGTAAGATGCTATATGATCTCTACTAGTCTTCTCTGTGTTGTACAGTACTCCCCATGCACACCCGACCCCGCGCATTATACATGCTAAACTTAATGCCCCCATTCTTTCTCCCCACACTTATCCCTCCCTTCAGACACACCCTGCCCAGTCCTTTTTCCTTTGGTTACTTTTAGTCAACTCTCGGGTTCTGTGAGTCTGCTGCTGTTTCTTAACTTCAGTTTTTCTTTGTTGTTATACTCCACACATGAGTGAAATCACTTGGTACTTGCCTTTATCCACCTGCCCTATTTTTTTGAACATACTACCGTCTTGCTCCATCCACGTCATTGCAAATGGTAGTATTTGTTTTCTTCTTAAGGCTGCTTACTGAACTTTTTAAACTGGATTTCATTCTTCCTTTTTGTTTGTAGTTTAGCTATGTTATTCACCATTCAACTCCTGGTTATGAACAATAGCTTTGTGTCAATCGACATGTATCTGTATCTATCTATCTAAAGGTCTGTCTGTCTATCTATGTATCTACGTATGTTTATATCTATGTATCTATGTATCTATCCATGTATCTATCTATCTAACTTCCTATCATCTATCTATGATGTCTATCATCTATTAATCTATTTACCTATCTATCTATCTTTCACCTGTCGTCTGTCTACCTATATATCTATGAAACAATCATCTTTCTGTCTGCCCATCTATCCTTATGTACAGAACAGTTAACAACATAGCCTATGTCTCTTCCCTACATTATGCTTCCAGAAAACTTGCAAGGTAACTAAGCCATAGGGAGAGCACTGTGTTCACCGATACGCTTTCAGGTAGAGTCAGCAGAGTGTGCTTACAAAAGCAGTAAATGGAGGTGAAAGGACTTGAACCCGTATCTTTGTCCTCTGTCCTCTTATACTTCCTGCTCTCTTGGTGACTTTATTTAGCCACATTCAGTGAGTAAGTGATCCCTGAAGACCACAAGTATCCTTCGTCTGGGCCTGTTGTCAACAGAAAATTGTACTTGGCCCTTTGCACACCACCATGTTTGAGGGACATTGGCGTGATCACTGCTGATAGGTGGAGGGACAAATATGAATTAACACCTATTTCTGGACAGGAGCAGTTGGGAACAAAGAGTGTGTTGTGGAGTGAAGTGTTTATTTGAGTGTCCAAACTTCCCTCTTTAGGTGGTTATTACTTCTTTACATTCGTGAACATCATAAAAAGCAATGATTATAAATGCCCAGACGCATATTATTACAGCAATTCATTTGTTGAGGTGAGAGGAAATGAGAAGGAAGTTGCTGCACCACTAAATCTATACCTGAGCACTGCTGAAACCAAACAAAAAGAATTCACGGTGGCTAGATAGGGCTATTTTCTACTGACTCTCTCTGGGGTCCAAAACAGAATCCATTTCTTTCTTTGTTTCTCAGTTTCACTTGTGTAGGGTACCTGTCCCCGCCCCTTCAGCTTGTAGTTTGTCTGTGTCCTTGGATCTCAAGTGAGTCTCCAGTAAGGGAGCACGTAGGTGGTCTTGAGTTTTCATCAGTTCTTCTAACCCTGTGACTTTTGATTGGAGCACTCAAAGGCTGTACTTTTATTCTGATATTTGAGAGCTGTGCTCTTACTGCACTTTGAAATTCTTTTTGTTCTCATTAATATACAATCACATGCAGAACATTATGTTATTCTGTCTACCCTCTTCACCAAGTCACCCCAAATCCCAGTTACAGCCGCTCTCCGTCAGCATGTACTAAGATGCTGTAGAATCACTACATGTCTTCTCAGTGTTGTACAGCCCTACCCATGACACCCGACCCTACACATTATACATGCTAATCCTAATGCCCCCATTCTTTTTCCCCGCAATTATTACTCCCTTCCCACAAACCCTACTCAGTCCTTTTCTCTTTGGTAACTGTAAGTCCACTCTCGGGTTCTGTGAGTCTGTTGCTGTCATTTCCTTCAGTTTTTCTTTGTTATCATACTCCACACATGAGTGAAATCATTTGGTACATGTATTTCTCCGCCTGGCCTATTTGACTGAGCATAATGTCCTCTAGCTCCATGCACGTTATTGCAAATGATAGGATTTGTTTTCTTCTTACGGCTGCTTACTGCACTTTTAAAACTGGATTTCATTCTTCCTTTTTGTTTGTAGTTTTGCAATGTGCTTTCACCATTGCTCTCCTTGTTATGAGCAGTAGCTTTGTGCTAATCGATATGTACCTATATCTATCTATCTGTCTGTCTATTTATCAATCACTCAATCAATCATCCTTTTGTCTGTCCATCTGTCCATGTGTACAGAACAGTTAACCATATACCCTATATCACTTTCCTGCACTATGCTCCCCAAAATCCTGCAAAGTATCTAGGCTGCAGAGGGAGCACTGGGTTCACCGAGACACTTGCAGTTCGAGTCGGACGCGTGTACCTACAAAACCAGGAAATGGTTGTGCTGGGACTTGAACCCGTGTCTCTATCCTCTGTCCTCTTTCATCTCCTTCTAACTTGCTGTCTGTATTTAGCCACATTCATTGACTCAGGGCTCCCTGAAGATCTCAAGTATCATTCCTCTGGGCCTGTTGTCGACAGAAAAGTAAACTTGTTGCTTTGCTCACCACCATGTTTGAAGGACATCAGCGTGATCACCGCCGATAGGACGGAGGGTCAAATAAAACGGAACACCAATTTCTAGACAGGAGCAGTTGGGAGCTAACAGAGTATTGTGGAGTGACGTGTTTATTTGAGTGTCCAAACTTCCCTCTTTAGGTGGTTATTAGATTTTCACATTCGTGGACATCATAAAATCCACTGATTTCAAAGGCCCAGATGCTTATTATTACAGCAACTCAGTTGTTGAAGTGAGAGAAAATGAGAAGTATGTTGCTGCACCACTAAATCTATGGCTGGGAAATGTTGAAACCAAACAAAAGAATTCACGGTGGCCAGATAGGGCTATTTTCTGCTGACTGTCTCTGGGGACTCAAACAGAATCCATTTGCTTGATTGTTTGATTTTCCGTTTCACTCGTGTAGGGTACTTGTCCACACACCTTTGGCTTGTAGTTTGTCTGTGTCCTTGGATCTCAAGTGAGTCTCCTGTAAGTAAGCACGTAGGTGTCTTGAGTTTTCATCCCTTCTTTTATCCCTGTGTCTTTTGTTTGCAGCACTAAGTGCCTGACCTTTTATTCTGATGATTCAGAGCTGTGCACTTATTGCACTTAAAGAATATTTTTTATCATTAATCTACAATCACGTGAAGAACATTATGTTTACTATGCTACCCCTTCACCAAGTCCCACCGAAAAACCTCTTCAGTCACTGTCGATCAGCGTAGTTGGATGCTGTAGACCCCTTCACCATGTCAGCCACAAAAGTCCCCGTTACAGTCACTATGCATCAGTGAGTAGTAAGATGCTATATGATCTCTACTAGTCTTCTCTGTGTTGTACAGTACTCCCCATGCACACCCGACCCCGCGCATTATACATGCTAAACTTAATGCCCCCATTCTTTCTCCCCACACTTATCCCTCCCTTCAGACTCACCCTGCCCAGTCCTTTTTCCTTTGGTTACTTTCAGTCAACTCTCGGGTTCTGTGAGTCTGCTGCTGTTTTTTTACTTCAGTTTTCTTTGCTGTTATACTCCACACATGAGTGAAATCACTTGGTACTTGCCTTTATCCGCCTGCCCTATTTTTCCTAACATACTACCGTCTTGCTCCATCCACGTCATTGCAAATGGTAGTATTGTTTTCTTCTTAAGGCTGCTTTCTGCTCTTTTTATACTGGATTTAATTCTTCCTTTTTGTTTGTAGTTTAGCTATTTTATTCACCATGCAACTCCTGGTTATGAACAATAGCTTTGTGTCAATCGACATGTATCTGTGTCTATCTATCTAAAGGTCTGTCTGTCTATCTATGTATCTATGTATGTATATATCTATGTATCTATCTATGTATCTATCTATCTATCTTCCTATCATCTATCTATGATGTCTATCATCTATTAATCTATGAACCTCTCTATCTATCTTTCACCTGTCGTCTGTCTAAATATCTATCTATGAAACAATCATCTTTTTGTCTGCCCATCTATCCTTATGTACAGAACATTTAACAACATAGCCTATGTCTCTTCCCTACATTATGCTTCCAGAAACCTTGCAAGGTAACTAAGCCATAAGGAGAGCACTGTGTTCACTGATAGGCTTTCAGGTAGAGTCAGCAGAGTGTGCTTACAAAACCAGTAAATGGAGGTGAAAGGACTTGAACCCGTATCTTTGTCCTCTGTCCTCTTATACTTCCTGCTCGCTTGGTGACTTTATTTAGCCACATTCAGTGAGTAAGTGATCCCTGAAGACCACAAGTATCCTTCGTCTGGGCCTGTTGTCAACAGAAAAGTGTACTTGGCCCTTTGCACACCACCATGTTTGAGGGACATTGGCGTGATCACTGCTGATAGGTGGAGGGACAAATATGAATTAACACCTATTTCTGGACAGGAGCAGTTGGGAACAAAGAGTGTGTTGTGGAGTGAAGTGTTTATTTGAGTGTCCAAACTTCCCTCTTTAGGTGGTTATTACTTCTTTACATTCGTGAACATCATAAAAAGCAATGATTATAAATGCCCAGACGCATATTATTACAGCAATTCATTTGTTGAGGTGAGAGGAAATGAGAAGGAAGTTGCTGCACCACTAAATCTATGCCTGAGCACTGCTGAAACCAAACAAAAAGAATTCACGGTGGCTAGATAGGGCTATTTTCTACTGACTCTCTCTGGGGTCCAAAACAGAATCCATTTCTTTCTTTGTTTCTCAGTTTCACTTGTGTAGGGTACCTGTCCCCGCCCCTTCAGCTTGTAGTTTGTCTGTGTCCTTGGATCTCAAGTGAGTCTCCAGTAAGGGAGCACGTAGGTGGTCTTGAGTTTTCATCAGTTCTTCTAACCCTGTGACTTTTGATTGGAGCACTCAAAGGCTGTACTTTTATTCTGATATTTGAGAGCTGTGCTCTTACTGCACTTTGAAATTCTTTTTGTTCTCATTAATATACAATCACATGCAGAACATTATGTTATTCTGTCTACCCTCTTCACCAAGTCACCCCAAATCCCAGTTACAGCAGCTCTCCGTCAGCATGTACTAAGATGCTGTAGAATCACTACATGTCTTCTCAGTGTTGTACAGCCCTACCCATGACACCCCACCCTACACATTATACATGCTAATCCTAATGCCCCCATTCTTTTTCCCCGCACTTATTACTCCCTTCCCACAAACCCTACCCAGTCCCTTTCTCTTTGGTAACTGTTAGTCCACTCTCGGGTTCTGTGAGTCTGCTGCTGTCTTTTCCTTCAGTTTTTCTTTGTTATCATACTCCACACATGAGTGAAATCATGTGGTACATGTATTTCTCCGCCTGGCCTATTTGACTGAGCATAATACCCTCTAGCTCCATCCACGTTATTTCAAATGATAGGATTTGTTTTCTTCTTATGGCTGCTTACTGCACTTTTTAAACTGGATTTCATTCTTCTTTTTTGTTTGTAGTTTTGCAATGTGCTTTCACCATTGCTCTCCTTGTTATGAGCAGTAGCTTTGTGCTAATCGATATGTACCTATATCTATCTATCTGTCTGTCTATTTATCAATCACTCAATCAATCATCCTTTTGTCTGTCCATCTGTCCATGTGTACAGAACAGTTAACCATATACCCTATATCACTTTCCTGCACTATGCTCCCAAAAATCCTGCAAAGTATCTAGGCTGCAGAGGGAGCACTGGGTTCACCGAGACACTTGCAATTCGAGTCGGCCGCGTGCACCTACAATACCAGGAAATGTATGTGCTGGGACTTGAACCCGTGTCTCTATCCTCTGTCCTCTTTCATCTCCTTCTAACTTGCTGTCTGTATTTAGCCACATTCATTGACTAAGGGCTCCCTGAAGATCTCAAGTATCATTCCTCTGGGCCTGTTGTCGACAGAAAAGTAAACTTGTTGCTTTGCTCACCACCATGTTTGAAGGACATCAGCGTGATCACCGCCGATAGGACGGAGGGTCAAATAAAACGGAACACCAATTTCTAGACAGAAGCAGTTGGGAGCTAACAGTGTATTGTGGAGTGACGTGTTTATTTGAGTGTCCAAACTTCCCTCTTTAGGTGGTTATTAGATTTTCACATTCGTGAACATCATAAAATCCACTGATTTCAAAGGCCCAGATGCTTATTATTACAGCAACTCAGTTGTTGAAGTGAGAGAAAATGAGAAGTATGTTGCTGCACCACTAAATCTATGGCTGGGAACTGTTGAAACCAAACAAAAGAATTCACGGTGGCCACATGGGGCTATTTTCTGCTGACTGTCTCTGGGGACTCAAACAGAATCCATTTGCTTGATTGTTTGATTTTCCGTTTCACTCGTGTAGGGTACTTGTCCACACACCTCCGGCTTGTAGTTTGTCTGTGTCCTTGGATCTCAAGTGAGTCTCCTGTAAGTAAGCACGTAGGTGTCTTGAGTTTTCATCCCTTCTTTTATCCCTGTGTCTTTTGTTTGCAGCACTCAGTGCCTGACCTTTTATTCTGATGATTCAGAGCTGTGCACTTATTGCACTTAAAGAATATTTTTTATCATTAATCTACAATCACGTGAAGAACATTATGTTTACTATGCTCCCCCCTTCACCAAGTCCCCCCGAAAAACCTCTTCAGTCACTGTCGATCAGCGTAGTTGGATGCTGTAGACCCCTTCACCATGTCCCCCCCAAAAGTCCCCGTTACAGTCACTGTCCATCAGTGAGTAGTAAGATGCTATATGATCTCTACTAGTCTTCTCTGTGTTGTACAGTACTCCCCATGCACACCCGACCCCGCGCATTATACATGCTAAACTTAATGCCCCCATTCTTTCTCCCCACACTTATCCCTCCCTTCAGACTCACCCTGCCCAGTCCTTTTTCCTTTGGTTACTTTCAGTCAACTCTCGGGTTCTGTGAGTCTGCTGCTGTTTTTTTACTTCAGTTTTCTTTGCTGTTATACTCCACACATGAGTGAAATCACTTGGTACTTGCCTTTATCCGCCTGCCCTATTTTTCTGAACATACTACCGTCTTGCTCCATCCACGTCATTGCAAATGGTAGTATTGTTTTCTTCTTAAGGCGGCTTTCTGCTCTTTTTATACTGGATTTAATTCTTCCTTTTTGTTTGTAGTTTAGCTATTTTATTCACCATTCAACTCCTGGTTATGAACAATAGCTTTGTGTCAATCGACATGTATCTGTGTCTATCTATCTAAAGGTCTGTCTGTCTATCTATGTATCTATGTATGTATATATCTATGTATCTATCTATGTATCTATCTATCTATCTTCCTATCATCTATCTATGATGTCTATCATCTATTAATCTATGAACCTCTCTATCTATCTTTCACCTGTCGTCTGTCTAAATATCTATCTATGAAACAATCATCTTTTTGTCTGCCCATCTATCCTTATGTACAGAACATTTAACAACATAGCCTATGTCTCTTCCCTACATTATGCTTCCAGAAACCTTGCAAGGTAACTAAGCCATAAGGAGAGCACTGTGTTCACCGATAGGCTTTCAGGTAGAGTCAGCAGAGTGTGCTTACAAAACCAGTAAATGGAGGTGAAAGGACTTGAACCCGTATCTTTGTCCTCTGTCCTCTTATACTTCCTGCTCGCTTGGTGACTTTATTTAGCCACATTCAGTGAGTAAGTGATCCCTGAAGACCACAAGTATCCTTCGTCTGGGCCTGTTGTCAACAGAAAAGTGTACTTGGCCCTTTGCACACCACCATGTTTGAGGGACATTGGCGTGATCACTGCTGATAGGTGGAGGGACAAATATGAATTAACACCTATTTCTGGACAGGAGCAGTTGGGAACAAAGAGTGTGTTGTGGAGTGAAGTGTTTATTTGAGTGTCCAAACTTCCCTCTTTAGGTGGTTATTACTTCTTTACATTCGTGAACATCATAAAAAGCAATGATTATAAATGCCCAGACGCATATTATTACAGCAATTCATTTGTTGAGGTGAGAGGAAATGAGAAGGAAGTTGCTGCACCACTAAATCTATGCCTGAGCACTGCTGAAACCAAACAAAAAGAATTCACGGTGGCTAGATAGGGCTATTTTCTACTGACTCTCTCTGGGGTCCAAAACAGAATCCATTTCTTTCTTTGTTTCTCAGTTTCACTTGTGTAGGGTACCTGTCCCCGCCCCTTCAGCTTGTAGTTTGTCTGTGTCCTTGGATCTCAAGTGAGTCTCCAGTAAGGGAGCACGTAGGTGGTCTTGAGTTTTCATCAGTTCTTCTAACCCTGTGACTTTTGATTGGAGCACTCAAAGGCTGTACTTTTATTCTGATATTTGAGAGCTGTGCTCTTACTGCACTTTGAAATTCTTTTTGTTCTCATTAATATACAATCACATGCAGAACATTATGTTATTCTGTCTACCCTCTTCACCAAGTCACCCCAAATCCCAGTTACAGCAGCTCTCCGTCAGCATGTACTAAGATGCTGTAGAATCACTACATGTCTTCTCAGTGTTGTACAGCCCTACCCATGACACCCCACCCTACACATTATACATGCTAATCCTAATGCCCCCATTCTTTTTCCCCGCACTTATTACTCCCTTCCCACAAACCCTACCCAGTCCCTTTCTCTTTGGTAACTGTTAGTCCACTCTCGGGTTCTGTGAGTCTGCTGCTGTCTTTTCCTTCAGTTTTTCTTTGTTATCATACTCCACACATGAGTGAAATCATGTGGTACATGTATTTCTCCGCCTGGCCTATTTGACTGAGCATAATACCCTCTAGCTCCATCCACGTTATTTCAAATGATAGGATTTGTTTTCTTCTTATGGCTGCTTACTGCACTTTTTAAACTGGATTTCATTCTTCTTTTTTGTTTGTAGTTTTGCAATGTGCTTTCACCATTGCTCTCCTTGTTATGAGCAGTAGCTTTGTGCTAATCGATATGTACCTATATCTATCTATCTGTCTGTCTATTTATCAATCACTCAATCAATCATCCTTTTGTCTGTCCATCTGTCCATGTGTACAGAACAGTTAACCATATACCCTATATCACTTTCCTGCACTATGCTCCCAAAAATCCTGCAAAGTATCTAGGCTGCAGAGGGAGCACTGGGTTCACCGAGACACTTGCAATTCGAGTCGGCCGCGTGCACCTACAATACCAGGAAATGTATGTGCTGGGACTTGAACCCGTGTCTCTATCCTCTGTCCTCTTTCATCTCCTTCTAACTTGCTGTCTGTATTTAGCCACATTCATTGACTAAGGGCTCCCTGAAGATCTCAAGTATCATTCCTCTGGGCCTGTTGTCGACAGAAAAGTAAACTTGTTGCTTTGCTCACCACCATGTTTGAAGGACATCAGCGTGATCACCGCCGATAGGACGGAGGGTCAAATAAAACGGAACACCAATTTCTAGACAGAAGCAGTTGGGAGCTAACAGTGTATTGTGGAGTGACGTGTTTATTTGAGTGTCCAAACTTCCCTCTTTAGGTGGTTATTAGATTTTCACATTCGTGAACATCATAAAATCCACTGATTTCAAAGGCCCAGATGCTTATTATTACAGCAACTCAGTTGTTGAAGTGAGAGAAAATGAGAAGTATGTTGCTGCACCACTAAATCTATGGCTGGGAACTGTTGAAACCAAACAAAAGAATTCACGGTGGCCACATGGGGCTATTTTCTGCTGACTGTCTCTGGGGACTCAAACAGAATCCATTTGCTTGATTGTTTGATTTTCCGTTTCACTCGTGTAGGGTACTTGTCCACACACCTCCGGCTTGTAGTTTGTCTGTGTCCTTGGATCTCAAGTGAGTCTCCTGTAAGTAAGCACGTAGGTGTCTTGAGTTTTCATCCCTTCTTTTATCCCTGTGTCTTTTGTTTGCAGCACTCAGTGCCTGACCTTTTATTCTGATGATTCAGAGCTGTGCACTTATTGCACTTAAAGAATATTTTTTATCATTAATCTACAATCACGTGAAGAACATTATGTTTACTATGCTCCCCCCTTCACCAAGTCCCCCCGAAAAACCTCTTCAGTCACTGTCGATCAGCGTAGTTGGATGCTGTAGACCCCTTCACCATGTCCCCCCCAAAAGTCCCCGTTACAGTCACTGTCCATCAGTGAGTAGTAAGATGCTATATGATCTCTACTAGTCTTCTCTGTGTTGTACAGTACTCCCCATGCACACCCGACCCCGCGCATTATACATGCTAAACTTAATGCCCCCATTCTTTCTCCCCACACTTATCCCTCCCTTCAGACTCACCCTGCCCAGTCCTTTTTCCTTTGGTTACTTTCAGTCAACTCTCGGGTTCTGTGAGTCTGCTGCTGTTTTTTTACTTCAGTTTTCTTTGCTGTTATACTCCACACATGAGTGAAATCACTTGGTACTTGCCTTTATCCGCCTGCCCTATTTTTCTGAACATACTACCGTCTTGCTCCATCCACGTCATTGCAAATGGTAGTATTGTTTTCTTCTTAAGGCGGCTTTCTGCTCTTTTTATACTGGATTTAATTCTTCCTTTTTGTTTGTAGTTTAGCTATTTTATTCACCATTCAACTCCTGGTTATGAACAATAGCTTTGTGTCAATCGACATGTATCTGTGTCTATCTATCTAAAGGTCTGTCTGTCTATCTATGTATCTATGTATGTATATATCTATGTATCTATCTATGTATCTATCTATCTATCTTCCTATCATCTATCTATGATGTCTATCATCTATTAATCTATGAACCTCTCTATCTATCTTTCACCTGTCGTCTGTCTAAATATCTATCTATGAAACAATCATCTTTTTGTCTGCCCATCTATCCTTATGTACAGAACATTTAACAACATAGCCTATGTCTCTTCCCTACATTATGCTTCCAGAAACCTTGCAAGGTAACTAAGCCATAAGGAGAGCACTGTGTTCACCGATAGGCTTTCAGGTAGAGTCAGCAGAGTGTGCTTACAAAACCAGTAAATGGAGGTGAAAGGACTTGAACCCGTATCTTTGTCCTCTGTCCTCTTATACTTCCTGCTCGCTTGGTGACTTTATTTAGCCACATTCAGTGAGTAAGTGATCCCTGAAGACCACAAGTATCCTTCGTCTGGGCCTGTTGTCAACAGAAAAGTGTACTTGGCCCTTTGCACACCACCATGTTTGAGGGACATTGGCGTGATCACTGCTGATAGGTGGAGGGACAAATATGAATTAACACCTATTTCTGGACAGGAGCAGTTGGGAACAAAGAGTGTGTTGTGGAGTGAAGTGTTTATTTGAGTGTCCAAACTTCCCTCTTTAGGTGGTTATTACTTCTTTACATTCGTGAACATCATAAAAAGCAATGATTATAAATGCCCAGACGCATATTATTACAGCAATTCATTTGTTGAGGTGAGAGGAAATGAGAAGGAAGTTGCTGCACCACTAAATCTATGCCTGAGCACTGCTGAAACCAAACAAAAAGAATTCACGGTGGCTAGATAGGGCTATTTTCTACTGACTCTCTCTGGGGTCCAAAACAGAATCCATTTCTTTCTTTGTTTCTCAGTTTCACTTGTGTAGGGTACCTGTCCCCGCCCCTTCAGCTTGTAGTTTGTCTGTGTCCTTGGATCTCAAGTGAGTCTCCAGTAAGGGAGCACGTAGGTGGTCTTGAGTTTTCATCAGTTCTTCTAACCCTGTGACTTTTGATTGGAGCACTCAAAGGCTGTACTTTTATTCTGATATTTGAGAGCTGTGCTCTTACTGCACTTTGAAATTCTTTTTGTTCTCATTAATATACAATCACATGCAGAACATTATGTTATTCTGTCTACCCTCTTCACCAAGTCACCCCAAATCCCAGTTACAGCAGCTCTCCGTCAGCATGTACTAAGATGCTGTAGAATCACTACATGTCTTCTCAGTGTTGTACAGCCCTACCCATGACACCCCACCCTACACATTATACATGCTAATCCTAATGCCCCCATTCTTTTTCCCCGCACTTATTACTCCCTTCCCACAAACCCTACCCAGTCCCTTTCTCTTTGGTAACTGTTAGTCCACTCTCGGGTTCTGTGAGTCTGCTGCTGTCTTTTCCTTCAGTTTTTCTTTGTTATCATACTCCACACATGAGTGAAATCATGTGGTACATGTATTTCTCCGCCTGGCCTATTTGACTGAGCATAATACCCTCTAGCTCCATCCACGTTATTTCAAATGATAGGATTTGTTTTCTTCTTATGGCTGCTTACTGCACTTTTTAAACTGGATTTCATTCTTCTTTTTTGTTTGTAGTTTTGCAATGTGCTTTCACCATTGCTCTCCTTGTTATGAGCAGTAGCTTTGTGCTAATCGATATGTACCTATATCTATCTATCTGTCTGTCTATTTATCAATCACTCAATCAATCATCCTTTTGTCTGTCCATCTGTCCATGTGTACAGAACAGTTAACCATATACCCTATATCACTTTCCTGCACTATGCTCCCAAAAATCCTGCAAAGTATCTAGGCTGCAGAGGGAGCACTGGGTTCACCGAGACACTTGCAATTCGAGTCGGCCGCGTGCACCTACAATACCAGGAAATGTATGTGCTGGGACTTGAACCTGTGTCTCTATCCTCTGTCCTCTTTCATCTCCTTCTAACTTGCTGTCTGTATTTAGCCACATTCATTGACTAAGGGCTCCCTGAAGATCTCAAGTATCATTCCTCTGGGCCTGTTGTCGACAGAAAAGTAAACTTGTTGCTTTGCTCACCACCATGTTTGAAGGACATCAGCGTGATCACCGCCGATAGGACGGAGGGTCAAATAAAACGGAACACCAATTTCTAGACAGGAGCAGTTGGGAGCTAACAGTGTATTGTGGAGTGACGTGTTTATTTGAGTGTCCAAACTTCCCTCTTTAGGTGGTTATTAGATTTTCACATTCGTGAACATCATAAAATCCACTGATTTCAAAGGCCCAGATGCTTATTATTACAGCAACTCAGTTGTTGAAGTGAGAGAAAATGAGAAGTATGTTGCTGCACCACTAAATCTATGGCTGGGAACTGTTGAAACCAAACAAAAGAATTCACGGTGGCCACATAGGGCTATTTTCTGCTGACTGTCTCTGGGGACTCAAACAGAATCCATTTGCTTGATTGTTTGATTTTCCGTTTCACTCGTGTAGGGTACTTGTCCCCACACCTTCGGCTTGTAGTTTGTGTCCTTGGATCTCAAGTGAGTCTCCTGTAAGTAAGCACGTAGGTGTCTTGATTTTTCATCCCTTCTTTTATCCCTGTGTCTTTTGTTTGCAGCACTCAGTGCCTGACCTTTTATTCTGATGATTCAGAGCTGTGCACTTATTGCACTTAAAGAATATTTTTTATCATTAATCTACAATCACGTGAAGAACATTATGTTTACTATGCTACCCCTTCACCAAGTCCCACCGAAAAACCTCTTCAGTCACTGTCGATCAGCGTAGTTGGATGCTGTAGACCCCTTCACCATGTCCCCCACAAAAGTCCCCGTTACAGTCACTGTGCATCAGTGAGTAGTAAGATGCTATATGATCTCTACTAGTCTTCTCTGTGTTGTACAGTACTCCCCATGCACACCCGACCCCGCGCATTATACATGCTAAACTTAATGCCCCCATTCTTTCTCCCCACACTTATCCCTCCCTTCAGACTCACCCTGCCCAGTCCTTTTTCCTTTGGTTACTTTTAGTCAACTCTCGGGTTCTGTGAGTCTGCTGCTGTTTATTTACTTCAGTTTTTCTTTGCTGTTATACTCCACACATGAGTGAAATCACTTGGTACTTGCCTTTATCCGCCTGCCCTATTTTTCTGAACATACTACTGTCTTGCTCCATCCACGTCATTGCAAATGGTAGTATTGTTTTCTTCTTAAGGCTGCTTACTGCACTTTTTATACTGGATTTAATTCTTCCTTTTTGTTTGTAGTTTAGCTATTTTATTCACCATTCAACTCCTGGTTATGAACAATAGCTTTGTGTCAATCGACATGTATCTGTGTCTATCTATCTAAAGGTCTGTCTGTCTATCTATGTATCTATGTATGTATATATCTATGTATCTATCTATGTATCTATCTATCTATCTTCCTATCATCTATCTATGATGTCTATCATCTATTAATCTATGAACCTATCTATCTATCTTTCACCTGTCGTCTGTCTAAATATCTATCTATGAAACAATCATCTTTTTGTCTGCCCATCTATCCTTATGTACAGAACATTTAACAACATAGCCTATGTCTCTTCCCTACATTATGCTTCCAGAAACCTTGCAAGGTAACTAAGCCATAAGGAGAGCACTGTGTTCACCGATAGGCTTTCAGGTAGAGTCAGCAGAGTGTGCTTACAAAACCAGTAAATGGAGGTGAAAGGACTTGAACCCGTATCTTTGTCCTCTGTCCTCTTATACTTCCTGCTCGCTTGGTGACTTTATTTAGCCACATTCAGTGAGTAAGTGATCCCTGAAGACCACAAGTATCCTTCGTCTGGGCCTGTTGTCAACAGAAAAGTGTACTTGGCCCTTTGCACACCACCATGTTTGAGGGACATTGGCGTGATCACTGCTGATAGGTGGAGGGACAAATATGAATTAACACCTATTTCTGGACAGGAGCAGTTGGGAACAAAGAGTGTGTTGTGGAGTGAAGTGTTTATTTGAGTGTCCAAACTTCCCTCTTTAGGTGGTTATTACTTCTTTACATTCGTGAACATCATAAAAAGCAATGATTATAAATGCCCAGACGCATATTATTACAGCAATTCATTTGTTGAGGTGAGAGGAAATGAGAAGGAAGTTGCTGCACCACTAAATCTATGCCTGAGCACTGCTGAAACCAAACAAAAAGAATTCACGGTGGCTAGATAGGGCTATTTTCTACTGACTCTCTCTGGGGTCCAAAACAGAATCCATTTCTTTCTTTGTTTCTCAGTTTCACTTGTGTAGGGTACCTGTCCCCGCCCCTCCAGCTTGTAGTTTGTCTGTGTCCTTGGATCTCAAGTGAGTCTCCAGTAAGGGAGCACGTAGGTGGTCTTGAGTTTTCATCAGTTCTTCTAACCCTGTGTCTTTTGATTGGAGCACTCAAAGGCTGTACTTTTATTCTGATATTTGTGAGCTGTGCTCTTACTGCACTTTGAAATTCTTTTTGTTCTCATTAATATACAATCACATGCAGAACATTATGTTATTCTGTCTACCCTCTTCACCAAGTCACCCCAAATCCCAGTTACAGCAGCTCTCCGTCAGCATGTACTAAGATGCTGTAGAATCACTACATGTCTTCTCTGTGTTGTACAGCCCTACCCATGACACCCCACCCTACACATTATACATGCTAATCCTAATGCCCCCATTCTTTTTCCCCGCACTTATTACTCCCTTCCCACAAACCCTACCCAGTCCCTTTCTCTTTGGTAACTGTTAGTCCACTCTCGGGTTCTGTGAGTCTGCTGCTGTCTTTTCCTTCAGTTTTTCTTTGTTATCATACTCCACACATGAGTGAAATCATGTGGTACATGTATTTCTCCGCCTGGCCTATTTGACTGAGCATAATACCCTCTAGCTCCATCCACGTTATTTCAAATGATAGGATTTGTTTTCTTCTTATGGCTGCTTACTGCACTTTTTAAACTGGATTTCATTCTTCTTTTTTGTTTGTAGTTTTGCAATGTGCTTTCACCATTGCTCTCCTTGTTATGAGCAGTAGCTTTGTGCTAATCGATATGTACCTATATCTATCTATCTGTCTGTCTATTTATCAATCACTCAATCAATCATCCTTTTGTCTGTCCATCTGTCCATGTGTACAGAACAGTTAACCATATACCCTATATCACTTTCCTGCACTATGCTCCCAAAAATCCTGCAAAGTATCTAGGCTGCAGAGGGAGCACTGGGTTCACCGAGACACTTGCAATTCGAGTCGGCCGCGTGCACCTACAATACCAGGAAATGTATGTGCTGGGACTTGAACCCGTGTCTCTATCCTCTGTCCTCTTTCATCTCCTTCTAACTTGCTGTCTGTATTTAGCCACATTCATTGACTAAGGGCTCCCTGAAGATCTCAAGTATCATTCCTCTGGGCCTGTTGTCGACAGAAAAGTAAACTTGTTGCTTTGCTCACCACCATGTTTGAAGGACATCAGCGTGATCACCGCCGATAGGACGGAGGGTCAAATAAAACGGAACACCAATTTCTAGACAGGAGCAGTTGGGAGCTAACAGTGTATTGTGGAGTGACGTGTTTATTTGAGTGTCCAAACTTCCCTCTTTAGGTGGTTATTAGATTTTCACATTCGTGAACATCATAAAATCCACTGATTTCAAAGGCCCAGATGCTTATTATTACAGCAACTCAGTTGTTGAAGTGAGAGAAAATGAGAAGTATGTTGCTGCACCACTAAATCTATGGCTGGGAACTGTTGAAACCAAACAAAAGAATTCACGGTGGCCAGATAGGGCTATTTTCTGCTGACTGTCTCTGGGGACTCAAACAGAATCCATTTGCTTGATTGTTTGATTTTCCGTTTCACTCGTGTAGGGTACTTGTCCACACACCTTCGGCTTGTAGTTTGTCTGTGTCCTTGGATCTCAAGTGAGTCTCCTGTAAGTAAGCACGTAGGTGTCTTGAGTTTTCATCCCTTCTTTTATCCCTGTGTCTTTTGTTTGCAGCACTCAGTGCCTGACCTTTTATTCTGATGATTCAGAGCTGTGCACTTATTGCACTTAAAGAATATTTTTTATCATTAATCTACAATCACGTGAAGAACATTATGTTTACTATGCTCCCCCCTTCACCAAGTCCCCCCGAAAAACCTCTTCAGTCACTGTCGATCAGCGTAGTTGGATGCTGTAGACCCCTTCACCATGTCCCCCCCAAAAGTCCCCGTTACAGTCACTGTCCATCAGTGAGTAGTAAGATGCTATATGATCTCTACTAGTCTTCTCTGTGTTGTACAGTACTCCCCATGCACACCCGACCCCGCGCATTATACATGCTAAACTTAATGCCCCCATTCTTTCTCCCCACACTTATCCCTCCCTTCAGACTCACCCTGCCCAGTCCTTTTTCCTTTGGTTACTTTTAGTCAACTCTCGGGTTCTGTGAGTCTGCTGCTGTTTTTTTACTTCAGTTTTTCTTTGCTGTTATACTCCACACATGAGTGAAATCACTTGGTACTTGCCTTTATCCGCCTGCCCTATTTTTCTGAACATACTACCGTCTTGCTCCATCCACGTCATTGCAAATGGTAGTATTGTTTTCTTCTTAAGGCTGCTTACTGCACTTTTTATACTGGATTTAATTCTTCCTTTTTGTTTGTAGTTTAGCTATTTTATTCACCATTCAACTCCTGGTTATGAACAATAGCTTTGTGTCAATCGACATGTATCTGTGTCTATCTATCTAAAGGTCTGTCTGTCTATCTATGTATCTATGTATGTATATATCTATGTATCTATCTATGTATCTATCTATCTATCTTCCTATCATCTATCTATGATGTCTATCATCTATTAATCTATGAACCTATCTATCTATCTTTCACCTGTCGTCTGTCTAAATATCTATCTATGAAACAATCATCTTTTTGTCTGCCCATCTATCCTTATGTACAGAACATTTAACAACATAGCCTATGTCTCTTCCCTACATTATGCTTCCAGAAACCTTGCAAGGTAACTAAGCCATAAGGAGAGCACTGTGTTCACCGATAGGCTTTCAGGTAGAGTCAGCAGAGTGTGCTTACAAAACCAGTAAATGGAGGTGAAAGGACTTGAACCCGTATCTTTGTCCTCTGTCCTCTTATACTTCCTGCTCGCTTGGTGACTTTATTTAGCCACATTCAGTGAGTAAGTGATCCCTGAAGACCACAAGTATCCTTCGTCTGGGCCTGTTGTCAACAGAAAAGTGTACTTGGCCCTTTGCACACCACCATGTTTGAGGGACATTGGCGTGATCACTGCTGATAGGTGGAGGGACAAATATGAATTAACACCTATTTCTGGACAGGAGCAGTTGGGAACAAAGAGTGTGTTGTGGAGTGAAGTGTTTATTTGAGTGTCCAAACTTCCCTCTTTAGGTGGTTATTACTTCTTTACATTAGTGAACATCATAAAAAGCAATGATTATAAATGCCCAGACGCATATTATTACAGCAATTCATTTGTTGAGGTGAGAGGAAATGAGAAGGAAGTTGCTGCACCACTAAATCTATGCCTGAGCACTGCTGAAACCAAACAAAAAGAATTCACGGTGGCTAGATAGGGCTATTTTCTACTGACTCTCTCTGGGGTCCAAAACAGAATCCATTTCTTTCTTTGTTTCTCAGTTTCACTTGTGTAGGGTACCTGTCCCCGCCCCTTCAGCTTGTAGTTTGTCTGTGTCCTTGGATCTCAAGTGAGTCTCCAGTAAGGGAGCACGTAGGTGGTCTTGAGTTTTCATCAGTTCTTCTAACCCTGTGTCTTTTGATTGGAGCTCTCAAAGGCAGTACTTTTATTCTGGTATTTGAGAGCTGTGCTCTTACTGCACTTTGAAATTCTTTTTGTTCTCATTAATATACAATCACATGCAGAACATTATGTTATTCTGTCTACCCTCTTCACCAAGTCACCCCAAATCCCAGTTACAGCAGCTCTCCGTCAGCATGTACTAAGATGCTGTAGAATCACTACATGTCTTCTCTGTGTTGTACAGCCCTACCCATGACACCCCACCCTACACATTATACATGCTAATCCTAATGCCCCCATTCTTTTTCCCCGCACTTATTACTCCCTTCCCACAAACCCTACCCAGTCCCTTTCTCTTTGGTAACTGTTAGTCCACTCTCGGGTTCTGTGAGTCTGCTGCTGTCTTTTCCTTCAGTTTTTTTTGTTATCATACTCCACACATGAGTGAAATCATGTGGTACATGTATTTCTCCTCCTTGCCTATTTGACTGAGCATAATACCCTCTAGCTCCATCCACGTTATTTCAAATGATAGGATTTGTTTTCTTCTTATGGCTGCTTACTGCACTTTTTAAACTGGATTTCATTCTTCCTTTTTGTTTGTAGTTTTGCAATGTGCTTTCACCATTGCTCTCCTTGTTATGAGCAGTAGCTTTGTGCTAATCGATATGTACCTATATCTATCTATCTGTCTGTCTATTTATCAATCACTCAATCAATCATCCTTTTGTCTGTCCATCTGTCCATGTGTACAGAACAGTTAACCATATACCCTATATCACTTTCCTGCACTATGCTCCCAAAAATCCTGCAAAGTATCTAGGCTGCAGAGGGAGCACTGGGTTCACCGAGACACTTGCAATTCGAGTCGGCCGCGTGCACCTACAATACCAGGAAATGTATGTGCTGGGACTTGAACCCGTGTCTCTATCCTCTGTCCTCTTTCATCTCCTTCTAACTTGCTGTCTGTATTTAGCCACATTCATTGACTAAGGGCTCCCTGAAGATCTCAAGTATCATTCCTCTGGGCCTGTTGTCGACAGAAAAGTAAACTTGTTGCTTTGCTCACCACCATGTTTGAAGGACATCAGCGTGATCACCGCCGATAGGACGGAGGGTCAAATAAAACGGAACACCAATTTCTAGACAGGAGCAGTTGGGAGCTAACAGTGTATTGTGGAGTGACGTGTTTATTTGAGTGTCCAAACTTCCCTCTTTAGGTGGTTATTAGATTTTCACATTCGTGAACATCATAAAATCCACTGATTTCAAAGGCCCAGATGCTTATTATTACAGCAACTCAGTTGTTGAAGTGAGAGAAAATGAGAAGTATGTTGCTGCACCACTAAATCTATGGCTGGGAACTGTTGAAACCAAACAAAAGAATTCACGGTGGCCAGATAGGGCTATTTTCTGCTGACTGTCTCTGGGGACTCAAACAGAATCCATTTGCTTGATTGTTTGATTTTCCGTTTCACTCGTGTAGGGTACTTGTCCACACACCTTCGGCTTGTAGTTTGTCTGTGTCCTTGGATCTCAAGTGAGTCTCCTGTAAGTAAGCACGTAGGTGTCTTGAGTTTTCATCCCTTCTTTTATCCCTGTGTCTTTTGTTTGCAGCACTCAGTGCCTGACCTTTTATTCTGATGATTCAGAGCTGTGCACTTATTGCACTTAAAGAATATTTTTTATCATTAATCTACAATCACGTGAAGAACATTATGTTTACTATGCTCCCCCCTTCACCAAGTCCCCCCGAAAAACCTCTTCAGTCACTGTCGATCAGCGTAGTTGGATGCTGTAGACCCCTTCACCATGTCCCCCCCAAAAGTCCCCGTTACAGTCACTGTCCATCAGTGAGTAGTAAGATGCTATATGATCTCTACTAGTCTTCTCTGTGTTGTACAGTACTCCCCATGCACACCCGACCCCGCGCATTATACATGCTAAACTTAATGCCCCCATTCTTTCTCCCCACACTTATCCCTCCCTTCAGACTCACCCTGCCCAGTCCTTTTTCCTTTGGTTACTTTTAGTCAACTCTCGGGTTCTGTGAGTCTGCTGCTGTTTTTTTACTTCAGTTTTTCTTTGCTGTTATACTCCACACATGAGTGAAATCACTTGGTACTTGCCTTTATCCACCTGCCCTATTTTTCTGAACATACTACCGTCTTGCTCCATCCACGTCATTGCAAATGGTAGTATTGTTTTCTTCTTAAGGCTGCTTTCTGCTCTTTTTATACTGGATTTAATTCTTCCTTTTTGTTTGTAGTTTAGCTATTTTATTCACCATTCAACTCCTGGTTATGAACAATAGCTTTGTGTCAATCGACATGTATCTGTGTCTATCTATCTAAAGGTCTGTCTGTCTATCTATGTATCTATGTAGGTATATATCTATGTATCTATCTATGTATCTATCTATCTATCTTCCTATCATCTATCTATGATGTCTATCATCTATTAATCTATGAACCTATCTATCTATCTTTCACCTGTCGTCTGTCTAAATATCTATCTATGAAACAATCATCTTTTTGTCTGCCCATCTATCCTTATGTACAGAACATTTAACAACATAGCCTATGTCTCTTCCCTACATTATGCTTCCAGAAACCTTGCAAGGTAACTAAGCCATAAGGAGAGCACTGTGTTCACCGATAGGCTTTCAGGTAGAGTCAGCAGAGTGTGCTTACAAAACCAGTAAATGGAGGTGAAAGGACTTGAACCCGTATCTTTGTCCTCTGTCCTCTTATACTTCCTGCTCGCTTGGTGACTTTATTTAGCCACATTCAGTGAGTAAGTGATCCCTGAAGACCACAAGTATCCTTCGTCTGGGCCTGTTGTCAACAGAAAAGTGTACTTGGCCCTTTGCACACCACCATGTTTGAGGGACATTGGCGTGATCACTGCTGATAGGTGGAAGGACAAATATGAATTAACACCTATTTCTGGACAGGAGCAGTTGGGAACAAAGAGTGTGTTGTGGAGTGAAGTGTTTATTTGAGTGTCCAAACTTCCCTCTTTAGGTGGTTATTACTTCTTTACATTCGTGAACATCATAAAAAGCAATGATTATAAATGCCCAGACGCATATTATTACAGCAATTCATTTGTTGAGGTGAGAGGAAATGAGAAGGAAGTTGCTGCACCACTAAATCTATGCCTGAGCACTGCTGAAACCAAACAAAAAGAATTCACGGTGGCTAGATAGGGCTATTTTCTACTGACTCTCTCTGGGGTCCAAAACAGAATCCATTTCTTTCTTTGTTTCTCAGTTTCACTTGTGTAGGGTACCTGTCCCCGCCCCTTCAGCTTGTAGTTTGTCTGTGTCCTTGGATCTCAAGTGAGTCTCCAGTAAGGGAGCACGTAGGTGGTCTTGAGTTTTCATCAGTTCTTCTAACCCTGTGTCTTTTGATTGGAGCACTCAAAGGCTGTACTTTTATTCTGATATTTGAGAGCTGTGCTCTTACTGCACTTTGAAATTCTTTTTGTTCTCATTAATATACAATCACATGCAGAACATTATGTTATTCTGTCTACCCTCTTCACCAAGTCACCCCAAATCCCAGTTACAGCAGCTCTCCGTCAGCATGTACTAAGATGCTGTAGAATCACTACATGTCTTCTCTGTGTTGTACAGCCCTACCCATGACACCCCACCCTACACATTATACATGCTAATCCTAATGCCCCCATTCTTTTTCCCCGCACTTATTACTCCCTTCCCACAAACCCTACCCAGTCCCTTTCTCTTTGGTAACTGTTAGTCCACTCTCGGGTTCTGTGAGTCTGCTGCTGTCTTTTCCTTCAGTTTTTTTTGTTATCATACTCCACACATGAGTGAAATCATGTGGTACATGTATTTCTCCTCCTTGCCTATTTGACTGAGCATAATACCCTCTAGCTCCATCCACGTTATTTCAAATGATAGGATTTGTTTTCTTCTTATGGCTGCTTACTGCACTTTTTAAACTGGATTTCATTCTTCCTTTTTGTTTGTAGTTTTGCAATGTGCTTTCACCATTGCTCTCCTTGTTATGAGCAGTAGCTTTGTGCTAATCGATATGTACCTATATCTATCTATCTGTCTGTCTATTTATCAATCACTCAATCAATCATCCTTTTGTCTGTCCATCTGTCCATGTGTACAGAACAGTTAACCATATACCCTATATCACTTTCCTGCACTATGCTCCCAAAAATCCTGCAAAGTATCTAGGCTGCAGAGGGAGCACTGGGTTCACCGAGACACTTGCAATTCGAGTCGGCCGCGTGCACCTACAATACCAGGAAATGTATGTGCTGGGACTTGAACCCGTGTCTCTATCCTCTGTCCTCTTTCATCTCCTTCTAACTTGCTGTCTGTATTTAGCCACATTCATTGACTAAGGGCTCCCTGAAGATCTCAAGTATCATTCCTCTGGGCCTGTTGTCGACAGAAAAGTAAACTTGTTGCTTTGCTCACCACCATGTTTGAAGGACATCAGCGTGATCACCGCCGATAGGACGGAGGGTCAAATAAAACGGAACACCAATTTCTAGACAGGAGCAGTTGGGAGCTAACAGTGTATTGTGGAGTGACGTGTTTATTTGAGTGTCCAAACTTCCCTCTTTAGGTGGTTATTAGATTTTCACATTCGTGAACATCATAAAATCCACTGATTTCAAAGGCCCAGATGCTTATTATTACAGCAACTCAGTTGTTGAAGTGAGAGAAAATGAGAAGTATGTTGCTGCACCACTAAATCTATGGCTGGGAACTGTTGAAACCAAACAAAAGAATTCACGGTGGCCAGATAGGGCTATTTTCTGCTGACTGTCTCTGGGGACTCAAACAGAATCCATTTGCTTGATTGTTTGATTTTCCGTTTCACTCGTGTAGGGTACTTGTCCACACACCTTCGGCTTGTAGTTTGTCTGTGTCCTTGGATCTCAAGTGAGTCTCCTGTAAGTAAGCACGTAGGTGTCTTGAGTTTTCATCCCTTCTTTTATCCCTGTGTCTTTTGTTTGCAGCACTCAGTGCCTGACCTTTTATTCTGATGATTCAGAGCTGTGCACTTATTGCACTTAAAGAATATTTTTTATCATTAATCTACAATCACGTGAAGAACATTATGTTTACTATGCTCCCCCCTTCACCAAGTCCCCCCGAAAAACCTCTTCAGTCACTGTCGATCAGCGTAGTTGGATGCTGTAGACCCCTTCACCATGTCCCCCCCAAAAGTCCCCGTTACAGTCACTGTCCATCAGTGAGTAGTAAGATGCTATATGATCTCTACTAGTCTTCTCTGTGTTGTACAGTACTCCCCATGCACACCCGACCCCGCGCATTATACATGCTAAACTTAATGCCCCCATTCTTTCTCCCCACACTTATCCCTCCCTTCAGACTCACCCTGCCCAGTCCTTTTTCCTTTGGTTACTTTTAGTCAACTCTCGGGTTCTGTGAGTCTGCTGCTGTTTTTTTACTTCAGTTTTTCTTTGCTGTTATACTCCACACATGAGTGAAATCACTTGGTACTTGCCTTTATCCACCTGCCCTATTTTTCTGAACATACTACCGTCTTGCTCCATCCACGTCATTGCAAATGGTAGTATTGTTTTCTTCTTAAGGCTGCTTTCTGCTCTTTTTATACTGGATTTAATTCTTCCTTTTTGTTTGTAGTTTAGCTATTTTATTCACCATTCAACTCCTGGTTATGAACAATAGCTTTGTGTCAATCGACATGTATCTGTGTCTATCTATCTAAAGGTCTGTCTGTCTATCTATGTATCTATGTAGGTATATATCTATGTATCTATCTATGTATCTATCTATCTATCTTCCTATCATCTATCTATGATGTCTATCATCTATTAATCTATGAACCTATCTATCTATCTTTCACCTGTCGTCTGTCTAAATATCTATCTATGAAACAATCATCTTTTTGTCTGCCCATCTATCCTTATGTACAGAACATTTAACAACATAGCCTATGTCTCTTCCCTACATTATGCTTCCAGAAACCTTGCAAGGTAACTAAGCCATAAGGAGAGCACTGTGTTCACCGATAGGCTTTCAGGTAGAGTCAGCAGAGTGTGCTTACAAAACCAGTAAATGGAGGTGAAAGGACTTGAACCCGTATCTTTGTCCTCTGTCCTCTTATACTTCCTGCTCGCTTGGTGACTTTATTTAGCCACATTCAGTGAGTAAGTGATCCCTGAAGACCACAAGTATCCTTCGTCTGGGCCTGTTGTCAACAGAAAAGTGTACTTGGCCCTTTGCACACCACCATGTTTGAGGGACATTGGCGTGATCACTGCTGATAGGTGGAAGGACAAATATGAATTAACACCTATTTCTGGACAGGAGCAGTTGGGAACAAAGAGTGTGTTGTGGAGTGAAGTGTTTATTTGAGTGTCCAAACTTCCCTCTTTAGGTGGTTATTACTTCTTTACATTCGTGAACATCATAAAAAGCAATGATTATAAATGCCCAGACGCATATTATTACAGCAATTCATTTGTTGAGGTGAGAGGAAATGAGAAGGAAGTTGCTGCACCACTAAATCTATGCCTGAGCACTGCTGAAACCAAACAAAAAGAATTCACGGTGGCTAGATAGGGCTATTTTCTACTGACTCTCTCTGGGGTCCAAAACAGAATCCATTTCTTTCTTTGTTTCTCAGTTTCACTTGTGTAGGGTACCTGTCCCCGCCCCTTCAGCTTGTAGTTTGTCTGTGTCCTTGGATCTCAAGTGAGTCTCCAGTAAGGGAGCACGTAGGTGGTCTTGAGTTTTCATCAGTTCTTCTAACCCTGTGTCTTTTGATTGGAGCACTCAAAGGCTGTACTTTTATTCTGATATTTGAGAGCTGTGCTCTTACTGCACTTTGAAATTCTTTTTGTTCTCATTAATATACAATCACATGCAGAACATTATGTTATTCTGTCTACCCTCTTCACCAAGTCACCCCAAATCCCAGTTACAGCAGCTCTCCGTCAGCATGTACTAAGATGCTGTAGAATCACTACATGTCTTCTCTGTGTTGTACAGCCCTACCCATGACACCCCACCCTACACATTATACATGCTAATCCTAATGCCCCCATTCTTTTTCCCCGCACTTATTACTCCCTTCCCACAAACCCTACCCAGTCCCTTTCTCTTTGGTAACTGTTAGTCCACTCTCGGGTTCTGTGAGTCTGCTGCTGTCTTTTCCTTCAGTTTTTCTTTGTTATCATACTCCACACATGAGTGAAATCATGTGGTACATGTATTTCTCCGCCTGGCCTATTTGACTGAGCATAATACCCTCTAGCTCCATCCACGTTATTTCAAATGATAGGATTTGTTTTCTTCTTATGGCTGCTTACTGCACTTTTTAAACTGGATTTCATTCTTCTTTTTTGTTTGTATTTTTGCAATGTGCTTTCACCATTGCTCTCCTTGTTATGAGCAGTAGCTTTGTGCTAATCGATATGTACCTATATCTATCTATCTGTCTGTCTATTTATCAATCACTCAATCAATCATCCTTTTGTCTGTCCATCTGTCCATGTGTACAGAACAGTTAACCATATACCCTATATCACTTTCCTGCACTATGCTCCCAAAAATCCTGCAAAGTATCTAGGCTGCAGAGGGAGCACTGGGTTCACCGAGACACTTGCAATTCGAGTCGGCCGCGTGCACCTACAATACCAGGAAATGTATGTGCTGGGACTTGAACCCGTGTCTCTATCCTCTGTCCTCTTTCATCTCCTTCTAACTTGCTGTCTGTATTTAGCCACATTCATTGACTAAGGGCTCCCTGAAGATCTCAAGTATCATTCCTCTGGGCCTGTTGTCGACAGAAAAGTCAACTCGTTGCTTTGCTCACCACCATGTTTGAAGGACATCAGCGTGATCACCGCCGATAGGACGGAGGGTCAAATAAAACGGAACACCAATTTCTAGACAGGAGCAGTTGGGAGCTAACAGTGTATTGTGGAGTGACGTGTTTATTTGAGTGTCCAAACTTCCCTCTTTAGGTGGTTATTAGATTTTCACATTCGTGAACATCATAAAATCCACTGATTTCAAAGGCCCAGATGCTTATTATTACAGCAACTCAGTTGTTGAAGTGAGAGAAAATGAGAAGTATGTTGCTGCACCACTAAATCTATGGCTGGGAACTGTTGAAACCAAACAAAAGAATTCACGGTGGCCAGATAGGGCTATTTTCTGCTGACTGTCTCTGGGGACTCAAACAGAATCCATTTGCTTGATTGTTTGATTTTCCGTTTCACTCGTGTAGGGTACTTGTCCACACACCTTCGGCTTGTAGTTTGTCTGTGTCCTTGGATCTCAAGTGAGTCTCCTGTAAGTAAGCACGTAGGTGTCTTGAGTTTTCATCCCTTCTTTTATCCCTGTGTCTTTTGTTTGCAGCACTCAGTGCCTGACCTTTTATTCTGATGATTCAGAGCTGTGCACTTATTGCACTTAAAGAATATTTTTTATCATTAATCTACAATCACGTGAAGAACATTATGTTTACTATGCTCCTCCCTTCACCAAGTCCCCCCGAAAAACCTCTTCAGTCACTGTCGATCAGCGTAGTTGGATGCTGTAGACCCCTTCACCATGTCCCCCCCAAAAGTCCCCGTTACAGTCACTGTCCATCAGTGAGTAGTAAGATGCTATATGATCTCTACTAGTCTTCTCTGTGTTGTACAGTACTCCCCATGCACACCCGACCCCGCGCATTATACATGCTAAACTTAATGCCCCCATTCTTTCTCCCCACACTTATCCCTCCCTTCAGACTCACCCTGCCCAGTCCTTTTTCCTTTGGTTACTTTTAGTCAACTCTCGGGTTCTGTGAGTCTGCTGCTGTTTTTTTACTTCAGTTTTTCTTTGCTGTTATACTCCACACATGAGTGAAATCACTTGGTACTTGCCTTTATCCACCTGCCCTATTTTTCTGAACATACTACCGTCTTGCTCCATCCACGTCATTGCAAATGGTAGTATTGTTTTCTTCTTAAGGCTGCTTACTGCACTTTTTATACTGGATTTAATTCTTCCTTTTTGTTTGTAGTTTAGCTATTTTATTCACCATTCAACTCCTGGTTATGAACAATAGCTTTGTGTCAATCGACATGTATCTGTGTCTATCTATCTAAAGGTCTGTCTGTCTATCTATGTATCTATGTATGTATATATCTATGTATCTATCTATGTATCTATCTATCTATCTTCCTATCATCTATCTATGATGTCTATCATCTATTAATCTATGAACCTATCTATCTATCTTTCACCTGTCGTCTGTCTAAATATCTATCTATGAAACAATCATCTTTTTGTCTGCCCATCTATCCTTATGTACAGAACATTTAACAACATAGCCTATGTCTCTTCCCTACATTATGCTTCCAGAAACCTTGCAAGGTAACTAAGCCATAAGGAGAGCACTGTGTTCACCGATAGGCTTTCAGGTAGAGTCAGCAGAGTGTGCTTACAAAACCAGTAAATGGAGGTGAAAGGACTTGAACCCGTATCTTTGTCCTCTGTCCTCTTATACTTCCTGCTCGCTTGGTGACTTTATTTAGCCACATTCAGTGAGTAAGTGATCCCTGAAGACCACAAGTATCCTTCGTCTGGGCCTGTTGTCAACAGAAAAGTGTACTTGGCCCTTTGCACACCACCATGTTTGAGGGACATTGGCGTGATCACTGCTGATAGGTGGAGGGACAAATATGAATTAACACCTATTTCTGGACAGGAGCAGTTGGGAACAAAGAGTGTGTTGTGGAGTGAAGTGTTTATTTGAGTGTCCAAACTTCCCTCTTTAGGTGGTTATTACTTCTTTACATTCGTGAACATCATAAAAAGCAATGATTATAAATGCCCAGACGCATATTATTACAGCAATTCATTTGTTGAGGTGAGAGGAAATGAGAAGGAAGTTGCTGCACCACTAAATCTATGCCTGAGCACTGCTGAAACCAAACAAAAAGAATTCACGGTGGCTAGATAGGGCTATTTTCTACTGACTCTCTCTGGGGTCCAAAACAGAATCCATTTCTTTCTTTGTTTCTCAGTTTCACTTGTGTAGGGTACCTGTCCCCGCCCCTTCAGCTTGTAGTTTGTCTGTGTCCTTGGATCTCAAGTGAGTCTCCAGTAAGGGAGCACGTAGGTGGTCTTGAGTTTTCATCAGTTCTTCTAACCCTGTGTCTTTTGATTGGAGCACTCAAAGGCAGTACTTTTATTCTGGTATTTGAGAGCTGTGCTCTTACTGCACTTTGAAATTCTTTTTGTTCTCATTAATATACAATCACATGCAGAACATTATGTTATTCTGTCTACCCTCTTCACCAAGTCACCCCAAATCCCAGTTACAGCAGCTCTCCGTCAGCATGTACTAAGATGCTGTAGAATCACTACATGTCTTCTCTGTGTTGTACAGCCCTACCCATGACACCCCACCCTACACATTATACATGCTAATCCTAATGCCCCCATTCTTTTTCCCCGCACTTATTACTCCCTTCCCACAAACCCTACCCAGTCCCTTTCTCTTTGGTAACTGTTAGTCCACTCTCGGGTTCTGTGAGTCTGCTGCTGTCTTTTCCTTCAGTTTTTTTTGTTATCATACTCCACACATGAGTGAAATCATGTGGTACATGTATTTCTCCTCCTTGCCTATTTGACTGAGCATAATACCCTCTAGCTCCATCCACGTTATTTCAAATGATAGGATTTGTTTTCTTCTTATGGCTGCTTACTGCACTTTTTGAACTGGATTTCATTCTTCTTTTTTGTTTGTATTTTTGCAATGTGCTTTCACCATTGCTCTCCTTGTTATGAGCAGTAGCTTTGTGCTAATCGATATGTACCTATATCTATCTATCTGTCTGTCTATTTATCAATCACTCAATCAATCATCCTTTTGTCTGTCCATCTGTCCATGTGTACAGAACAGTTAACCATATACCCTATATCACTTTCCTGCACTATGCTCCCAAAAATCCTGCAAAGTATCTAGGCTGCAGAGGGAGCACTGGGTTCACCGAGACACTTGCAATTCGAGTCGGCCGCGTGCACCTACAATACCAGGAAATGTATGTGCTGGGACTTGAACCCGTGTCTCTATCCTCTGTCCTCTTTCATCTCCTTCTAACTTGCTGTCTGTATTTAGCCACATTCATTGACTAAGGGCTCCCTGAAGATCTCAAGTATCATTCCTCTGGGCCTGTTGTCGACAGAAAAGTAAACTTGTTGCTTTGCTCACCACCATGTTTGAAGGACATCATCGTGATCACCGCCGATAGGACGGAGGGTCAAATAAAACGGAACACCAATTTCTAGACAGGAGCAGTTGGGAGCTAACAGTGTATTGTGGAGTGACGTGTTTATTTGAGTGTCCAAACTTCCCTCTTTAGGTGGTTATTAGATTTTCACATTCGTGAACATCATAAAATCTACTGATTTCAAAGGCCCAGATGCTTATTATTACAGCAACTCAGTTGTTGAAGTGAGAGAAAATGAGAAGTATGTTGCTGCACCACTAAATCTATGGCTGGGAACTGTTGAAACCAAACAAAAGAATTCACGGTGGCCAGACAGGGCTATTTTCTGCTGACTGTCTCTGGGGACTCAAACAGAATCCATTTGCTTGATTGTTTGATTTTCCGTTTCACTCGTGTAGGGTACTTGTCCACACACCTTCGGCTTGTAGTTTGTCTGTGTCCTTGGATCTCAAGTGTGTCTCCTGTAAGTAAGCACGTAGGTGTCTTGAGTTTTCATCCCTTCTTTTATCCCTGTGTCTTTTGTTTGCAGCACTCAGTGCCTGACCTTTTATTCTGATGATTCAGAGCTGTGCACTTATTGCACTTAAAGAATATTTTTTATCATTAATCTACAATCACGTGAAGAACATTATGTTTACTATGCTCCTCCCTTCACCAAGTCCCCCCGAAAAACCTCTTCAGTCACTGTCGATCAGCGTAGTTGGATGCTGTAGACCCCTTCACCATGTCCCCCCCAAAAGTCCCCGTTACAGTCACTGTCCATCAGTGAGTAGTAAGATGCTATATGATCTCTACTAGTCTTCTCTGTGTTGTACAGTACTCCCCATGCACACCCGACCCCGCGCATTATACATGCTAAACTTAATGCCCCCATTCTTTCTCCCCACACTTATCCCTCCCTTCAGACTCACCCTGCCCAGTCCTTTTTCCTTTGGTTACTTTTAGTCAACTCTCGGGTTCTGTGAGTCTGCTGCTGTTTTTTTACTTCAGTTTTTCTTTGCTGTTATACTCCACACATGAGTGAAATCACTTGGTACTTGCCTTTATCCACCTGCCCTATTTTTCTGAACATACTACCGTCTTGCTCCATCCACGTCATTGCAAATGGTAGTATTGTTTTCTTCTTAAGGCTGCTTACTGCACTTTTTATACTGGATTTAATTCTTCCTTTTTGTTTGTAGTTTAGCTATTTTATTCACCATTCAACTCCTGGTTATGAACAATAGCTTTGTGTCAATCGACATGTATCTGTGTCTATCTATCTAAAGGTCTGTCTGTCTATCTATGTATCTATGTATGTATATATCTATGTATCTATCTATGTATCTATCTATCTATCTTCCTATCATCTATCTATGATGTCTATCATCTATTAATCTATGAACCTATCTATCTTTCACCTGTCGTCTGTCTAAATATCTATCTATGAAACAATCATCTTTTTGTCTGCCCATCTATCCTTATGTACAGAACATTTAACAACATAGCCTATGTCTCTTCCCTACATTATGCTTCCAGAAACCTTGCAAGGTAACTAAGCCATAAGGAGAGCACTGTGTTCACCGATAGGCTTTCAGGTAGAGTCAGCAGAGTGTGCTTACAAAACCAGTAAATGGAGGTGAAAGGACTTGAACCCGTATCTTTGTCCTCTGTCCTCTTATACTTCCTGCTCGCTTGGTGACTTTATTTAGCCACATTCAGTGAGTAAGTGATCCCTGAAGACCACAAGTATCCTTCGTCTGGGCCTGTTGTCAACAGAAAAGTGTACTTGGCCCTTTGCACACCACCATGTTTGAGGGACATTGGCGTGATCACTGCTGATAGGTGGAGGGACAAATATGAATTAACACCTATTTCTGGACAGGAGCAGTTGGGAACAAAGAGTGTGTTGTGGAGTGAAGTGTTTATTTGAGTGTCCAAACTTCCCTCTTTAGGTGGTTATTACTTCTTTACATTCGTGAACATCATAAAAAGCAATGATTATATATGCCCAGACGCATATTATTACAGCAATTCATTTGTTGAGGTGAGAGGAAATGAGAAGGAAGTTGCTGCACCACTAAATCTATGCCTGAGCACTGCTGAAACCAAACAAAAAGAATTCACGGTGGCTAGATAGGGCTATTTTCTACTGACTCTCTCTGGGGTCCAAAACAGAATCCATTTCTTTCTTTGTTTCTCAGTTTCACTTGTGTAGGGTACCTGTCCCCGCCCCTTCAGCTTGTAGTTTGTCTGTGTCCTTGGATCTCAAGTGAGTCTCCAGTAAGGGAGCACGTAGGTGGTCTTGAGTTTTCATCAGTTCTTCTAACCCTGTGTCTTTTGATTGGAGCACTCAAAGGCTGTACTTTTATTCTGATATTTGAGAGCTGTGCTCTTACTGCACTTTGAAATTCTTTTTGTTGTCATTAATATACAATCACATGCAGAACATTATGTTATTCTGTCTACCCTCTTCACCAAGTCACCCCAAATCCCAGTTACAGCAGCTCTCTGTCAGCATGTACTAAGATGCTGTAGAATCACTACATGTCTTCTCTGTGTTGTACAGCCCTACCCATGACACCCCACCCTACACATTATACATGCTAATCCTAATGCCCCCATTCTTTTTCCCCGCACTTATTACTCCCTTCCAACAAACCCTACCCAGTCCCTTTCTCTTTGGTAACTGTTAGTCCACTCTCGGGTTCTGTGAGTCTGCTGCTGTCTTTTCCTTCAGTTTTTCTTTGTTATCATACTCCACACATGAGTGAAATCATGTGGTACATGTATTTCTCCGCCTGGCCTATTTGACTGAGCATAATACCCTCTAGCTCCATCCACGTTATTTCAAATGATAGGATTTGTTTTCTTCTTATGGCTGCTTACTGCACTTTTTAAACTGGATTTCATTCTTCTTTTTTGTTTGTAGTTTTGCAATGTGCTTTCACCATTGCTCTCCTTGTTATGAGCAGTAGCTTTGTGCTAATCGATATGTACCTATATCTATCTATCTGTCTGTCTATTTATCAATCACTCAATCAATCATCCTTTTGTCTGTCCATCTGTCCATGTGTACAGAACAGTTAACCATATACCCTATATCACTTTCCTGCACTATGCTCCCAAAAATCCTGCAAAGTATCTAGGCTGCAGAGGGAGCACTGGGTTCACCGAGACACTTGCAATTCGAGTCGGCCGCGTGCACCTACAATACCAGGAAATGTATGTGCTGGGACTTGAACCCGTGTCTCTATCCTCTGTCCTCTTTCATCTCCTTCTAACTTGCTGTCTGTATTTAGCCACATTCATTGACTAAGGGCTCCCTGAAGATCTCAAGTATCATTCCTCTGGGCCTGTTGTCGACAGAAAAGTAAACTTGTTGCTTTGCTCACCACCATGTTTGAAGGACATCAGCGTGATCACCGCCGATAGGACGGAGGGTCAAATAAAACGGAACACCAATTTCTAGACAGGAGCAGTTGGGAGCTAACAGTGTATTGTGGAGTGACGTGTTTATTTGAGTGTCCAAACTTCCCTCTTTAGGTGGTTATTAGATTTTCACATTCGTGAACATCATAAAATCCACTGATTTCAAAGGCCCAGATGCTTATTATTACAGCAACTCAGTTGTTGAAGTGAGAGAAAATGAGAAGTATGTTGCTGCACCACTAAATCTATGGCTGGGAACTGTTGAAACCAAACAAAAGAATTCACGGTGGCCAGATAGGGCTATTTTCTGCTGACTGTCTCTGGGGACTCAAACAGAATCCATTTGCTTGATTGTTTGATTTTCCGTTTCACTCGTGTAGGGTACTTGTCCACACACCTTCGGCTTGTAGTTTGTCTGTGTCCTTGGATCTCAAGTGAGTCTCCTGTAAGTAAGCACGTAGGTGTCTTGAGTTTTCATCCCTTCTTTTATCCCTGTGTCTTTTGTTTGCAGCACTCAGTGCCTGACCTTTTATTCTGATGATTCAGAGCTGTGCACTTATTGCACTTAAAGAATATTTTTTATCATTAATCTACAATCACGTGAAGAACATTATGTTTACTATGCTCCTCCCTTCACCAAGTCCCCCCGAAAAACCTCTTCAGTCACTGTCGATCAGCGTAGTTGGATGCTGTAGACCCCTTCACCATGTCCCCCCCAAAAGTCCCCGTTACAGTCACTGTCCATCAGTGAGTAGTAAGATGCTATATGATCTCTACTAGTCTTCTCTGTGTTGTACAGTACTCCCCATGCACACCCGACCCCGCGCATTATACATGCTAAACTTAATGCCCCCATTCTTTCTCCCCACACTTATCCCTCCCTTCAGACTCACCCTGCCCAGTCCTTTTTCCTTTGGTTACTTTTAGTCAACTCTCGGGTTCTGTGAGTCTGCTGCTGTTTTTTTACTTCAGTTTTTCTTTGCTGTTATACTCCACACATGAGTGAAATCACTTGGTACTTGCCTTTATCCACCTGCCCTATTTTTCTGAACATACTACCGTCTTGCTCCATCCACGTCATTGCAAATGGTAGTATTGTTTTCTTCTTAAGGCTGCTTACTGCACTTTTTATACTGGATTTAATTCTTCCTTTTTGTTTGTAGTTTAGCTATTTTATTCACCATTCAACTCCTGGTTATGAACAATAGCTTTGTGTCAATCGACATGTATCTGTGTCTATCTATCTAAAGGTCTGTCTGTCTATCTATGTATCTATGTATGTATATATCTATGTATCTATCTATGTATCTATCTATCTATCTTCCTATCATCTATCTATGATGTCTATCATCTATTAATCTATGAACCTATCTATCTATCTTTCACCTGTCGTCTGTCTAAATATCTATCTATGAAACAATCATCTTTTTGTCTGCCCATCTATCCTTATGTACAGAACATTTAACAACATAGCCTATGTCTCTTCCCTACATTATGCTTCCAGAAACCTTGCAAGGTAACTAAGCCATAAGGAGAGCACTGTGTTCACCGATAGGCTTTCAGGTAGAGTCAGCAGAGTGTGCTTACAAAACCAGTAAATGGAGGTGAAAGGACTTGAACCCGTATCTTTGTCCTCTGTCCTCTTATACTTCCTGCTCGCTTGGTGACTTTATTTAGCCACATTCAGTGAGTAAGTGATCCCTGAAGACCACAAGTATCCTTCGTCTGGGCCTGTTGTCAACAGAAAAGTGTACTTGGCCCTTTGCACACCACCATGTTTGAGGGACATTGGCGTGATCACTGCTGATAGGTGGAGGGACAAATATGAATTAACACCTATTTCTGGACAGGAGCAGTTGGGAACAAAGAGTGTGTTGTGGAGTGAAGTGTTTATTTGAGTGTCCAAACTTCCCTCTTTAGGTGGTTATTACTTCTTTACATTCGTGAACATCATAAAAAGCAATGATTATAAATGCCCAGACGCATATTATTACAGCAATTCATTTGTTGAGGTGAGAGGAAATGAGAAGGAAGTTGCTGCACCACTAAATCTATGCCTGAGCACTGCTGAAACCAAACAAAAAGAATTCACGGTGGCTAGATAGGGCTATTTTCTACTGACTCTCTCTGGGGTCCAAAACAGAATCCATTTCTTTCTTTGTTTCTCAGTTTCACTTGTGTAGGGTACCTGTCCCCGCCCCTTCAGCTTGTAGTTTGTCTGTGTCCTTGGATCTCAAGTGAGTCTCCAGTAAGGGAGCACGTAGGTGGTCTTGAGTTTTCATCAGTTCTTCTAACCCTGTGTCTTTTGATTGGAGCACTCAAAGGCTGTACTTTTATTCTGATATTTGAGAGCTGTGCTCTTACTGCACTTTGAAATTCTTTTTGTTCTCATTAATATACAATCACATGCAGAACATTATGTTATTCTGTCTACCCTCTTCACCAAGTCACCCCAAATCCCAGTTACAGCAGCTCTCTGTCAGCATGTACTAAGATGCTGTAGAATCACTACATGTCTTCTCTGTGTTGTACAGCCCTACCCATGACACCCCACCCTACACATTATACATGCTAATCCTAATGCCCCCATTCTTTTTCCCCGCACTTATTACTCCCTTCCAACAAACCCTACCCAGTCCCTTTCTCTTTGGTAACTGTTAGTCCACTCTCGGGTTCTGTGAGTCTGCTGCTGTCTTTTCCTTCAGTTTTTCTTTGTTATCATACTCCACACATGAGTGAAATCATGTGGTACATGTATTTCTCCGCCTGGCCTATTTGACTGAGCATAATACCCTCTAGCTCCATCCACGTTATTTCAAATGATAGGATTTGTTTTCTTCTTATGGCTGCTTACTGCACTTTTTAAACTGGATTTCATTCTTCTTTTTTGTTTGTAGTTTTGCAATGTGCTTTCACCATTGCTCTCCTTGTTATGAGCAGTAGCTTTGTGCTAATCGATATGTACCTATATCTATCTATCTGTCTGTCTATTTATCAATCACTCAATCAATCATCCTTTTGTCTGTCCATCTGTCCATGTGTACAGAACAGTTAACCATATACCCTATATCACTTTCCTGCACTATGCTCCCAAAAATCCTGCAAAGTATCTAGGCTGCAGAGGGAGCACTGGGTTCACCGAGACACTTGCAATTCGAGTCGGCCGCGTGCACCTACAATACCAGGAAATGTATGTGCTGGGACTTGAACCCGTGTCTCTATCCTCTGTCCTCTTTCATCTCCTTCTAACTTGCTGTCTGTATTTAGCCACATTCATTGACTAAGGGCTCCCTGAAGATCTCAAGTATCATTCCTCTGGGCCTGTTGTCGACAGAAAAGTAAACTTGTTGCTTTGCTCACCACCATGTTTGAAGGACATCAGCGTGATCACCGCCGATAGGACGGAGGGTCAAATAAAACGGAACACCAATTTCTAGACAGGAGCAGTTGGGAGCTAACAGTGTATTGTGGAGTGACGTGTTTATTTGAGTGTCCAAACTTCCCTCTTTAGGTGGTTATTAGATTTTCACATTCGTGAACATCATAAAATCCACTGATTTCAAAGGCCCAGATGCTTATTATTACAGCAACTCAGTTGTTGAAGTGAGAGAAAATGAGAAGTATGTTGCTGCACCACTAAATCTATGGCTGGGAACTGTTGAAACCAAACAAAAGAATTCACGGTGGCCAGATAGGGCTATTTTCTGCTGACTGTCTCTGGGGACTCAAACAGAATCCATTTGCTTGATTGTTTGATTTTCCGTTTCACTCGTGTAGGGTACTTGTCCACACACCTTCGGCTTGTAGTTTGTCTGTGTCCTTGGATCTCAAGTGAGTCTCCTGTAAGTAAGCACGTAGGTGTCTTGAGTTTTCATCCCTTCTTTTATCCCTGTGTCTTTTGTTTGCAGCACTCAGTGCCTGACCTTTTATTCTGATGATTCAGAGCTGTGCACTTATTGCACTTAAAGAATATTTTTTATCATTAATCTACAATCACGTGAAGAACATTATGTTTACTATGCTCCTCCCTTCACCAAGTCCCCCCGAAAAACCTCTTCAGTCACTGTCGATCAGCGTAGTTGGATGCTGTAGACCCCTTCACCATGTCCCCCCCAAAAGTCCCCGTTACAGTCACTGTCCATCAGTGAGTAGTAAGATGCTATATGATCTCTACTAGTCTTCTCTGTGTTGTACAGTACTCCCCATGCACACCCGACCCCGCGCATTATACATGCTAAACTTAATGCCCCCATTCTTTCTCCCCACACTTATCCCTCCCTTCAGACTCACCCTGCCCAGTCCTTTTTCCTTTGGTTACTTTTAGTCAACTCTCGGGTTCTGTGAGTCTGCTGCTGTTTTTTTACTTCAGTTTTTCTTTGCTGTTATACTCCACACATGAGTGAAATCACTTGGTACTTGCCTTTATCCACCTGCCCTATTTTTCTGAACATACTACCGTCTTGCTCCATCCACGTCATTGCAAATGGTAGTATTGTTTTCTTCTTAAGGCTGCTTACTGCACTTTTTATACTGGATTTAATTCTTCCTTTTTGTTTGTAGTTTAGCTATTTTATTCACCATTCAACTCCTGGTTATGAACAATAGCTTTGTGTCAATCGACATGTATCTGTGTCTATCTATCTAAAGGTCTGTCTGTCTATCTATGTATCTATGTATGTATATATCTATGTATCTATCTATGTATCTATCTATCTATCTTCCTATCATCTATCTATGATGTCTATCATCTATTAATCTATGAACCTATCTATCTATCTTTCACCTGTCGTCTGTCTAAATATCTATCTATGAAACAATCATCTTTTTGTCTGCCCATCTATCCTTATGTACAGAACATTTAACAACATAGCCTATGTCTCTTCCCTACATTATGCTTCCAGAAACCTTGCAAGGTAACTAAGCCATAAGGAGAGCACTGTGTTCACCGATAGGCTTTCAGGTAGAGTCAGCAGAGTGTGCTTACAAAACCAGTAAATGGAGGTGAAAGGACTTGAACCCGTATCTTTGTCCTCTGTCCTCTTATACTTCCTGCTCGCTTGGTGACTTTATTTAGCCACATTCAGTGAGTAAGTGATCCCTGAAGACCACAAGTATCCTTCGTCTGGGCCTGTTGTCAACAGAAAAGTGTACTTGGCCCTTTGCACACCACCATGTTTGAGGGACATTGGCGTGATCACTGCTGATAGGTGGAGGGACAAATATGAATTAACACCTATTTCTGGACAGGAGCAGTTGGGAACAAAGAGTGTGTTGTGGAGTGAAGTGTTTATTTGAGTGTCCAAACTTCCCTCTTTAGGTGGTTATTACTTCTTTACATTCGTGAACATCATAAAAAGCAATGATTATAAATGCCCAGACGCATATTATTACAGCAATTCATTTGTTGAGGTGAGAGGAAATGAGAAGGAAGTTGCTGCACCACT